>NC_059135.1:9633534-9936564 GCF_020740605.2 Lemur catta
TGACTAGAGAAAAGAATCTCAAAACTATTTGTGAAGAAGAATCATTTAAAAATTATTTTATATTTTTGAAAAAAATTGTCCATTTTTAATTTATCGCAGACTTGGACTTTATAAAATAAAGGATGAGTTGCTTTTAAAATGAAATGATAGAAGACCTGCAATGTGGAAGCCCCAATTTAAAAAATTATTTAAGCTGATGCACATAAATAAAATCACTCTGTCGAATTGTTTTGGAAGTTCCCAAATGCTTACTCGTGACTGCTGCACTTATCTCTCTAGTGCACTGAATGGAATGAACAGGACTTGGCCCTGGTCCCTGGGCCACACTGTAAGTAGCGCTGCTATAGAGGATCTGGGTTTGAGCCCTGGGGCTAATTTGGATTCCTATGCAGGCCTTTGCCTATGCTTGTCTAGGAGAGCACACAATCAATTAAGTCCTTCAAATATTGACCATTGACTTTCATTTTTACCTGGAAGTGTATATGGTGGTATTGTGACTGCCTTATGAAAGTATTTTGTGAGAAAGTCAGCAATAAGCTTCTATTTTTAAAACAGTTATAAATAGCCAACAGGTATAAGGCTGACTGTGGTATAGTCTGTCCCTTAGAAAAAATTACAGAAATTAGAATGCTGAAACATTTAATTGGAGCTTCATTCCTGGGTTCTCTTTTCTTTGTGTATAGAAACGTCAGCTGGGCCAAAGGTTATTGTTTAATTAGTTGGTATGCAGACAGAGTAAAATAGTAACTTTGTGAGATTTTTAAATGCACCACATAGCACAATAGCAGTTAGTCTCTCAATTGCAAAAAATCATTAGTCCCTGTTCTTACATACAGAGCTAATTTGGGAAGGTTCTTCATGGCAACAAACAAGTAAAGGGAAGCAACCCTCTCTCCCCAAATCTCTTGACTTAGAATTAGTCATTTTAAATTCCAGTTTTTATATCTAATGAAATATTGACTCATGGAGAGGCTTGAATTTTTTTTCCATAATGAATATTGGAAAAGAAGAAGAAAAAAAGATTTGAATATTTGGCAGTTGCTTTATTTCTTCTATTTGAACAAGAACATACTAACTTGACTTCCCCTGAAGAAGTGCTGGGGGAAATCAAGTCTCTGAGACTTGGAAGAGCTTTGACCTCCTGTGGGTCAGAATTTATGGTCTCTTCCAGTGCACCTGCACCTAGAAATGCCCTTCTCTCAAATGAATCCTCTTCTTCTTTCTTACTAAGCCAGGCCCTTCACGAAGATTAGATTATTCAGGAGAACTGACTAACATCCAGACAGCACCCATAAGAATTCCTTCATAATAATGTAAAATATTATCTCAACTCCTTAAGGAAGTGAAGTACTGTGGACACTTGTTCACAGTCAATGGCTATAATATGTGCTGACGTCCTACTCCAAAGACTGCAGCCAACTCCTCCTTAGAAAGCAAACATTGTGCTATGTTGTGATCGGCACTGCCTGGTCTCCAGCAGCGCTCAGTTGTGGTGTGAAAGACCTTGAGGCTCTAAGCTCGTGTCTTCCAGGTATTCAGTCAAACTAGATGTAGTTTCCAAAGGAGAGATTATGTGATTGAATCTAATGGTGATGGAGAAGGGAGACATGCTCTTCACAACGTTTAATACTAGCAATTTTTGAGTCTATGAAATAAAAAATCATTTCCTATAAGTGATAATTCCTATCAGAAGCTAAAATTGGTCTTTATTATTATATTGCAGTTTGCTTAAATGCTTGCCTTCATTGTCAGAAAATGCGTCCCTCAGATTAAGGATCATGGCTTCATTAATTTTGATTTTGCAACAGCCTAGTGTCTGACAAATGGCATGTCTTCCTCAGTAAAGAAGTTTATTTAACGGAGAAATGAATGAACAAATGATACAATTTAGGCATGAAATATTCCCAGTCTTTCCTCTGTCATATTATGCCTTCTCTGTGTCTTCCTAGGAAAAGTGAAGTGGAAAGATAGACAATACAATGAGGCCAACAACAAGAACTGTTTAACAGACTGATCTCATACACTCAATGGAAAGTGAAGAGTTTCTGAAATCCATACTGTACAAGTCCCTAAATAGCCTTTCTGTTGAAACTTCCCTCAAAATCTAAGCACATACCTGGCTGTAATTGAGCTACATACAATACCTGCATACTTCTCTGGGTTCTTGTATCATTTGCCACAAAGCCAGGTTGCGGGAGAGATGCAGAACAGACCAGGGAAAGAGGGAATTACTGCAGCAGGGTAGGGCAGCATGCAAGAGAAATTGCGGAAAAACTACTGACCCTTTCATGAAAATATCAGCCCAGCTCCAAGAAGCTCTAGCATGTTCTTAATTTGTAGAATCTTGTTTTCTTTCTCTTGTTCTTAGTCATTTTGTCTCAACATCCTATAATTTCCTAGGCAGAACATTATGAGGACACAAAAGGCATGTTTTTCAAATTTGCATGCCATAGGATCCTGCGGGATTTTAGGATAGAGATCTAAAAGAATATTGACATACAAATGTCAGGTTGACTCTAACATGATTAAGTTCAGCAATGATAACTGAAAATTTCTTCATTCAAGTCCAAAATGATATTAATTTCATAATTTTAGAATTAAGAATCTAAGGTTACTTGGCAGGTTAGTTGTCTCTCATCTAATTAGGAAGGCATAATAGCTAACCTGCCATGGGGTGTTGTGAGAGAAAGATGGGCATGAGCTCCATCCATGTAGGCATATTATCTGCAACAAAAAAGAAATGACTGTAACTTAAAGCCGATCAAGCCATGAGTGCAGAATATGCACTCACTTTTAGTATAAAGATCTGAATAGAGATCTTTTTGGCCATGAACAAATTTGCCTCACTAGGCTGTCTCCACTTAGGCTTCTGTCGACCTCAGATTCTTTCTTGTTCCTTACACTATGAACCACTTACTGACCCGGTTTACAGAGCTTCCTCCTGGTGGATACCCGAGGTCATCCTACATTCCTAAAACCATCAGATAAAATGCTAGTTACACCACTCTGCTATTCACAGGTATGTACCTCTGGGCAAGTTATCCAGCCCCTCCAAGCCTGCCTACCTAAAAGAGAGACTTTATAATACCCTGGTGAACAGTGGAGAAACTAATGCGTATGAAGTGTTTACTATAAAAGCTGGCAAATACAGGTTTCAATAAATGTCAGGTATTATTTTCATTCTTGTCATTGTTATTCATTTGTCTGCGGTAGCCCAAGTGCAAGCGTGGAGCTGAGCTGAACCGTGTTCCCTCTGATTCCAAAGCTCAAGTTCTTTATCCTCAGGGTACCAGAGGTGAGAGGAGGGGTGTGCCTTCCCTTCAAAGGAAACCCTGATTGCAGCGGATGTTTATCTCTGAGGCAGGGCAGCCAGGTGAATGGAGGGCTCTTCCTTGTGACCGCAGATTCCTAACAGCAATGTGGGAGTAGGTGTTGCCTATGGTTGCTGTGGATTAGCAAGAATGTCTCATACCCAGTTTTCGATAACTACCATTATTTTAGTTTTTTCTTGTGTACCTTAGCTAAAGTTAAACATTTTGTCAAGTAAAGGGCTAGTGGGTATCATTTAACTAGTCCATCTTCTTTACAGAAGAAAAGAAAAAAAGCAGTACTATTAAAATGCCCGTAATGAAAACGTCCTTCAATTTGATATTCTCTTAGAAAAAATGGCTAAAATCTTTCAAGAAAACGTGTAGTGAAAGAAAAAAAACACACGATGAGTTTATTGTACTCTAATCTTACGGGAACTGTTGAAACCAGTTCTAAACTAAATAATGCTTTAAAAATGCTTCAGGGGGAAAATCTGCAGAAATGTCTTTGAATAAACAATGAGAATGGTCATTTAAAAAACTCCATATTAAGCAGCCTATTAATGTTTCATTGTAGCAATATTTTCCAAGGCAATTGACTCTATTCAAAATATCTCATGATGCAGAAACATCTTTTCTTTTAGTAAAGAATAAAAGTTAATGTCTCCCAGCTGATGTCTAGTTCTAAAAAATATCAGAAGACAAAAACAATAATAATTTCTTCCCTGCAAAAACCATTTGGAGGAAAAAGGTAATGTGCTTAATGCCTCTAGCCTTTCTAATAGATGAAAGTTCATGGCTCACGCCGTCCACCTCAGAAACACATACTCTGAGATGTGGAAGGATATGAATTGCTCTTCTCTGCTATGAAACACCTTGCTCTTGCTGCTGGACGGAGGAAGGGCTGGGCACTGCTGGGTATGGACATGCCTTTGTCTCTGTGAGAGAATCTGGACTTCCCTTGTTATCCACCAGAAAACAATAGCCTGGCAATTTGGTAGAAACTTTTATCAAAGTTTTCTAATTCAGAAAGGCTCAATAGATACATCATGTAGATCCAGCATGTGCAAAGGGCACTTCTTACTGAGGAAAGTCAATGAAAGCAGTTTCAGCATCAGTGTTGTTTCTCAGAGCTCCCTGTCCAGCCTCAGTCTTAATCTGCCCCTGTGAGCTTGGGCCCCAGAGGTGGGACCTTCTTGGAGTTTCTGTCTTCTCCCTCCTCCCACAAAACTCTGCCTCTGCTCTATGGCAAATTGCAGGCAGGAGAGAGTCTTCAGATCTCCTTCAGCTTTATTTTTGCGCCAGAAGTTTTGCTCAAGAGGGTTTCTTGGCCTCCCTCATAGACAGATGACCATGGTTTCTACCCTCTCCACAAAGGAGTGGATCTTTTCTGGGCTTTGGGAGTAGAAGAAGCATGTCCCACCCCTCTCGCAGTGGCGTGTGGCTTTTGCTGGTAAAGGGAAGGTTCTGGGGAAGTAGGCAGGGGCTCTGTTATTTCCCCCAGGAACAGCTTTCTACAGCCCAAGGAGAAGTAGAAGTGCCCCTGTATTATATTTTTTCTTAACAGCTTTATCAAATAAACTGCACATATGTAAGGTGTATAATTTGATATGTATGGCTTATCTATACACCTGTGAAATCATCACCATAGTTGAAGTAGTGAACACACCCATCACCCCAATGTCCCGTTGGGATCTTTCTCTCCTACCCTCCTTATCCCCTTCCCAGGCAACCCGTGATCTGCATCTGTCAATACAGATTAA
The DNA here is from genome assembly GCF_020740605.2 of Lemur catta. Lineage (NCBI taxonomy): Eukaryota > Metazoa > Chordata > Mammalia > Primates > Lemuridae > Lemur > Lemur catta. The sequence goes on from NC_059135.1 coordinate 9,638,606, forward strand.
TTTTCTCTTTAGAGTTTTTGTATATAGGGAATCATAGAATATATACTCGTATGTGTGTGTGCATACATGTGTTGTGGCTTCTTTTACTCAATTTAATTATTTTGAGATTTACCATATTGCGTGTATTGATATTCATTCATTTTTATTGTTTATTTCTATGTCACTGTATGGATAGACCATTTGCACACCCATTCATCTCTTGGTGGAAACTAGGATTGTTTCCAGGTTTTGGCTATTACAAATAACGCTGCTCTGAGTATCTGTGTACAAGTCTGTGCATGGCCATGAGCTTTCTTTTCTCTTGGGGAAATAGCTGGGAATGGAATGGTTGAGTCATATGATAGAAATATGTTAACATTTTTTTTAAAAAACCCCAAATGTTTTCCAAGACGTTTTAACACTTTGCCTTCCCACTAGTAGTGTATAAGTGTTTTATTTCTTCCCTATCTTCACCAAAACTTGGTATAGAGAAAAATCTCTGTGATCTTGGGTTAAGCAAAGAGTTCTTAGTTATAACACCAAATGTGCAATCCATAAAATAAGAAATTGGTAAATTGGACTGCATACATTTTAGAAGTTTAAATTAAAACTTCTTCTGTTCAAAAAACACTGTTGAGAGAATGAAAAGCCACAAGCTGAGAAAGTATTTGCAAAGCACATATTTTATAAGATCTTTTAGACAGAATATATTAAAAAAAACTCAAAACTCAATAAGAAAAGAAATAATCGGTAAAAAATGGATATAAGATTTGAAGACATTTCACCAAAACAGACTTTTAAATAACCAACAAGTACAAATTATGCACACTAAAACCACACAATGAGATACCACCACACATCTGTTATAATGGCTAAAAGTGAAAGATTGACTTGTAATATTTTTTAAACTTTTACATTTTCAGGTAATTGTAGATTAACATGTAATTGTAAGAAATAATATGGAGAGATCCCCATTCACCTAGCTTCCCCCATAGTAATATTTTGCAAAACTATAATATTAATACAATAGCACAGTCAGGAGATTTACATGGATACAATCCATAGATTTACTCAGATTTCACCAGTGTTGCATGTATCTGTGTGTGTTCATTCTCTCCTGTTTTATCACATGGTTAGGCTCATGTGACCACCACAGTCATGGACAGAACAGCTCTATCCTAAGGACCTCTCCTGCTACCTTTGATGGCCACCACAATTTCCCTTCCCTCCTCGTTCCCTAAACCCTGGGAACCATAATCTGTTCTCCAGCTATGATTTTATTATTTTGTCATTTGTGGTTTTTTTTTTTTTTTTAAGTTCCTGTTATTCTCTTCCTCACACCACAGCTGCCCAAATCCCTTGAACTTTGGTTCCAATTGTTGGCAGCACCAAAGGTGCTAAGAGAGTCACAGAGAAGGCTCTTGAGAATCTTTCCTTTTGTGAAATTGCCAGTGAAAATTCGGGAATGTGTGAGAAGTGAGATCCAACTTGACAACTCTGCTATTAATAAGCAGACTTGTTCCAAATGCACTAGTCAAAAGACTAAAAAACTAAACACCTAAAACTGTGTCCTATTAAATATGCTTAACTGAATTAAATGCACTTATTTGATTGAATTAAATGCACTTTTTTTTGATAGAATTAAATAGCACCGAGGAATAAAACTGGAGAAACGTTCCCCTTACAGTGTCTCACTTTCCTAGGATATTCGCTTCAGTGTCACCTTTCTGGAAAGGTACTTGTCTACAAGCCCCTTTATGTCCACCTCTGATTTCTTTTCTTCTTTAAAACTATTGTCACATACTTTTTTGTGTCATTTTATTCCCATACAGTTCACTGATTTTTTTTTTGATTCCCCTATATGCAAACAGTTAGGCCCTTTTCTATCTATGCCTTAGCTGATATTTTCATTAAATAGGGCAACAAATGCCAAAGAGGCAATTTCCCCTGCTTCTAGATACTTTTGATTTATAAAGTATAAATCATTTTCTTAGTGTTGCCACTTGTATCACTCAGGATGTAGGGTGACATTTTTATATACTGTCGGAATAGTTCTTCATCACTTGATTTCTGAAGTCTGTGTCTTCATAAATCCCAAACTGGAGGTTTATGCTCAGAAGACTGGGTCATGTCATGTTATCTACACTGTGCTTCACTTTACAGCACAGTCTCGCCCACGCTTATGACTCGAATGCCTATGTATTTATTTCATAAGAAATAAAAATATCACTCAGTGAGGTACTTGCCACTTGGCTGAGACTCAGCAATGTCCCACCACCGATTTTAATATTTATTTGCATACCTTTAAGAAAAATTTTCATCTCCAGTGGAGAAAAGTAATAATTAAGAGCTAAGCTCAAATTTTACCTAGTCCAGCAAGCTATACAATGTGGATTAATTTTCAAAGCAAATATGAATTTCCAGAAGTGCAATTAAGTAAAAAGAAATAATGACAATTTTCAAAAGACACCAACACGCGGTTCCTCAGTATTCTCATCTGAAAGTGAATAAATCTTCCCTATTCTACTCATGGGGTACCTTGGAAGATTAAATGAAAACCAAAAGGGAAGTGAAGGGGACAAGAGGTGTCTGCAATGGATGATAGTTTATGCAAAACTGTGATGTTGTATTGTTGTTAGTAATGTTTCATTTAATTGTTTCAGAAAAGAAATTCATAAATTTCATCTATGCCCTGTATCTGTGCAAGTACCCATCTCACCTTACTGTCTAGCATAGGTGAAAGAGAGAGAGAGAGAGAGTGTGTGTGTGTGTAGGGAAAGAGAGAGAGAGAGAGAGAGAGAGAGAGATTTATTTTAAGGAATTGGCTCATGTGATTGTGGAGTCTTGGTGAGTCCAAAATCTGATGCAGGAGGCTGGCAGACGCGGGAAACTTGCAGCTTGAGTTCAAAGTCGTCTGCTACAGAACCAAGGGAAGAGAAGGTGTTGGCAGGCGAAGTCCAAAGGCCACCTGCTGGCAGAACTCCCTCTTGCTCAGAGTTGGTCGTGCTTTTGTTCTAGTCATGCCTAGATGGTAGTATGACCTTGTCTAGCCACAAGACTGCTCCCACTTCAGATTCCAATCCCAAGTCCAGGGCTTCATGTACTTCTGGCTGGATATTGATTGAGGGTTCCCTGGATCCCTGCCTCGTTTGATAATTTCCTAGAATGGCTCACAGAACTCAGAAAAACAGCTTACTTACAATTACTGGTGTATTATAAAGAATACCACTCAGAGACAGCCAAATGGAAGAGATTCCCACGGCAAGGTATGTGGGAAGGGGCGTGAAGCTTCTATTTCCACTCTGGAAGAACCACGTTCCCAGAACCTTGATGAATTCACTGGCCCAGAACCTTCCTGAACCTCCCATCCTTGAGGGCTTACAAGGAGGCACATTAAATCATTTGCCATCAGTGACTGACTCCGTCTCCAGTCACTCTCCCCTCTGCGGAGGAGGGGTAGGGTTGAAAGTTACAGGTCGCTAAACATGCCTCGGTCTTTCTCACGACCAGCCTCAGTCCTGAAGCTGTTTAGATGCCCCCAGCTCCCAGTTACCTCACTGGCATACAAAAGGCATCCGAAGGTCTTAGAAGCTCATGTGTCAGGAACCCAGGGAGTAAGACCAGATTTAACACGTGATGCTCCTATCATCCCAATCATTAACAGGTTTTAGGAGCTCTGCGCCAGGAGCTGAGGACAAACATCCCACATCTTCCAGCCCCCTCAAACTACATACCTACCTACCTGCTTTGTAATTCACCATTTCCACTCTTGGCAGCCTAAAATCCATTGTCCATTTTCCATGGAACATGAACCAGAAACATCCTTTTAGAACAAAAATCAGATCACATCCCTTCTCTGCTTTAGACACTCCAGTGACTTCCCATTCACTAAAAATTAAATTTGAATATGGATTTTCAAAGTTTTACTAGGGTAGACCTAGGTTTGCCTTTCTGTCCACCTCTCTCACCACATTCTTCCTCCCCAGTTATGTCCCAGCCACACGGGTCTTGTTGGTTTCCTTCAACATGCCAAGTGCATTGCCAGCTTAGGGACTGTGCTCCAGCTAATCACTGCGCCTGGTAGGCTCTCCCCTTGACATGACTGGATCTTTCCAGTTGTTTAGAGTTCAGCTTAAATTTTCCCTCCTTGAATATCCCTTTCCTAACTACTCAACCTTAGGCAGGTTCCTTGCCATTTTTCTTGCTGCATCTCTTATAACTGAATGCTGTAACCCGTGCTATGTCAAACCATATTGGAACCCGAGGCAAAAGGCAAAATTAGTCCTACTGACCCTGCCTTTATTAAAAATTTTGGTAATCTGCTCATTTTATATGTTTTGCACTAATTTACAATTTTTAAATATTACATTAACATATTATTTATTTTGATTACCAAATCCCTTAGTGTCTCCTTAAATTTTGTGTCCCAGGTAAGTGGTACATTTACCTCATTCTAGTTCAGGCCCTGTTGGAAACCCCAGCTGCTCTTCATGGTGGGAACACTTCGTGACCTCCACTTTGTACCCCAGCCTTACTATGAATGGACACTGGAAACGTGTGGACAGTGCTGTTGAACATCACAAGTGTGACAGGGCTGCTCCTCCGGACCTAACACTGTAAGAGATAACAGATGTGACAGGCAGAGGAGGGATAAGAAGGGAACCAGTTCTACATGGCGTTATTAAAGATACGTTTCTGGGGGGAAAGAGAAGCATCTTTTGCAACTCCACTTGAGCTGCAGCAGTCATCCTAAAGCACGGGTATTGGGTCATCCGTGGAGCTGTGTGACAGGTAAATCAGCTGGCGTTCTCGCCACCTTCAAGAAAGCATAAAAAAGACTGCATGAGATGAGTAGCCCCCATGAGGCCCATGGACAGTCACACAGATTGTTTGGGTTGGTGATGCTTATGGCAGAGCAGTGTACATTAGATTTCAGGAAACAATGAGCTAGGGCGTGCTCAACGACCCGCGGGTACAGGCTCATTAAGAGCATGCTGGTCAGACATCCTTTTGGCACTCAGTGCACTGCAGAGCTCCGTCTCGTTGGTTTTATTATTACGTTTAAATTCTTTAAAGGCAAGACACATCCTTATTGCTCATACCTGTGCAGGCGATTCCCTCCACCCACCCTTGATGTTCCACTGTTACAATGTCAAAGAAACAAGGAAGAAGGTTTTTAGGCTCCAGGTAACTAAACAAGAAAACTGAAATTTGATGTTCATGCAAAAAATTAAAAGTAATGAGGGAAACTTGGCCACACTGATAACAATAGAAAAAAGAAGTAGGCGGAGGCATCTATGGTGGTTAAATGATACCGCACCTGGGTAAAGCAACCTCGCCTGCAGTTAGGGGGCGCCATCCTGTGGAAGGAAGAAGGGATGGGGGCAAGTGGTGTTTACAGAGCTTATTGTGAGGAATTATAACCATTGGGAGATTTGTCATGTTTTTAGAATTCTTTTAAAGTTGAAAGATAATAAAAGAGGAAAAAAGAAATGAAACGAGAAGAATAGACAGGAAAAAAAGCAAAGCATCTTTTCATAGTGATCTTGTGTAGAAGCCCTCATGTAAAAAGAGAATGCTGAGTGCTAAGTGGGTATCAGGGGAGGAATCGTCAGAGAGGAGGAGGGCTGGGCGACAACAGTAGCCCAAGGAGACAGAAGCAGCTAGTCAGCATACTCAAGTCAGCCAGGACCGGAGCAGAAAGCTAACAAAACAAAAGGAAAACAAAACAAAATTTGTAGAACTGTGGAGTGGTCTTCAATAGTTTGAATGAAAAAAAAATTCAAGAATCCCTATGGAGGGAATTTATCAAATAGAGCACAATGTTCAGTTTACACTGAGAATAGGTACTCTGCTGGAGGGGGCCCTGGCTGTAGGCCTCCACTCTGTGGTAATAGTGTTCTATCAAGAAAGGTGGCATGAACGCAAAGTTAGCAGGTCTTAGGGGCTGGATCCTAAAGGACTTAGTTAGTTCTACCTCAGGGGAAGATGTGGGGCAGTTTGGAAGGAGATTGGGCCTCACATGAAAAGCTCAGATAAGAAAAGGTCATACGTGGACATCTCTAAATCATTAAACTCGAGTCTACACGTTCCAGAGAGTGTCTAGGTACAGCTTACCTGTCCTTTCTCAGGCTAACTCTGGTCTGGTCAGTGTTGTTTCATGTTGGTGTTTAACACATGGCACCACTGCCTAGAAGGTATCATAGATGACTTCATTCTGCTAATCCGTGGACAAGTGTTTTTGCTGGGATCGGAGCAACAGGGGTGGCCTGCTGCTTAGACAGCTTGCCCTGCCCGGCCATCACTCTGGATTGCTGGGCCGTATCAGAACCAACGGGTGGGAAAAGGGAAATATCTTTCACACGACCTAGAGTGCACTCATAAACGTTTGACAACCAGAACTCCCCCACTCAAATAAAAAAAGTAAGTAAATAAATATTACCTGATTCGTAGCATTTGCCGGTTTCCGAGTGGTAAACACTACCATCATACCTACTTCCAACAGGGTTGGAAAGAGATGCGTGCAGCGGCCCTCACGACTGGTGCAAGCAAACCCCTGCACAGAGCCCAGTTAATTCTCTGCATCACTAATATTTCACATCTCTCTTGTTTGTGTTTTTATTGCTTCTCTTACATGAATGGAATCACTGACATTGAAAACTTGGTCTCTAATATATTTACTACAAAGTGTATAATAGGAACTCAAGAATCGCTATGTGCATATTTGTGGCTAATCGCATCAGCTAACACCTACAGGAGTGCTTAGTATGTGCCAAGAGTTGTTTTAAGTTCTGAAGTAGATGGTATGACTTGCTCATACTTATTCACATCCTGACCCACTTTTGCTAGGCTTGCCATGGGCAGAGTCCATGTCACTGTCCCCTTAATTGGGATCTTGGATTTATAACTTGCTTTAGTGATGTAATGTGTGGGTGTAAATGTACCTCCCCAAAGTAGGAGCTTTAAATGTATTGACATGGTTAGTGTCTTTCTCTGTGGGCTTCTGCCCTCAGTCGTAAGAACATCCTGGCCTGGTAGTGTTGCTCTTTCCACCTGGGACTGGAATCAAAGACATGTGATGCTGACTTAAGCCCAGATGAGTCAAAGGGAACCTGCTAGCACCAGCCAGCCCACGGCCTTCCTAGAATGTGAGCAAGACATATATGTTAAAGCCACTGAGATGAGGGGGCTCTTTGTCACCTCAGCAAAAGTTGGCTAAATGCCATGACAAACCCAGTACTCATTTGAGCTTCGTAACAACCCTGGGAAGTGGTTTTTGTTATTATCATTCACATTTTATGGGCGAGATAATTAGAAAAAAGGGAGGTCAAATAACTCAGAAGTCTACAGGTCTAGGAAGTGGTATAGCTGGGAATTAAACTCAAGCTGATTGACTCGAGAATCCACTCGTTTCATAACATCTTATTGAATATATATGGTTATAAAGAAGCAATGTGCTATTTTAATCTTAGCCAAGAACTATATTTTGATAAATGTTTTTATAAGTTGAAAATGAAGTGACCTTATGTCCTATTCTGCTGCGGATAGTACTGGTTTATACCTGTTATCCCACATAATTATTAATATCTGCTTCTTTACTCTCAGCGTGTCCCAATCTGATAAATTATAACTAACAATTTTATTGTCAGTTTTATTCTGACAATAAAACTATCAGAAGTTTTATTGTCAACTCATAAACACACTGCTAGAAAGAAGAGGTGCTGAAAGTTGAATCAGGTCTTTATTTTAAATCTAATGTTAATTATACTTTCACAAACCTGCTCTACAGTATTTATTTCTAATCTTCTCATTTAGAGGAAAACACATTTGGGTCTCATAAAAAAAAATCTCTGAGAGATATTTCATTACCTCTTAAGTCATTATGTAATTAAAACTAAGATTATAATTTTTATTAGTTTGTTTCCCCTTTTCTATTATCACTGTTGCATTTTGGCTTGCAGAAAAGTGAAAAAATGATGGAAAACAAAATAATAAACTGATATACCTTGATGCTTGTCAATTAGAAGATATAAACATTAATATAGTTTTAATAACATAAGTAAAATTCTTGCCAATAAAAGATAAGTTGTGATTCTTATTAGTTTGTTTGGTTACTAAATATTGGTGTAAAATAGTCACCAATAGCTCTTAATTGCATCACATGACTTAGAGGTATGACAAATTCATCTACCTATTTTTCAAATTCAGGTAAACTTTTTTCCCCATTTTCTAATGTTACATGACAAACTAGATCAAAAGACAGGAACTTCCGACAGCAATGAGCTATTATGTCTCACAATTTGGGGGACTAACAGACTGTACAATTCAGCTGCTGCTGTCTACTGGGAACATTCAGGCATCTGCTGTCATCTGATCACTGGGATTCAGAGTCCAAAATGGCCCCACTCACAAGGCCAGTAGTTGGTGCTCACTGTTCGGACACCCTAGTGCTACTCTCATCCTCCAGTAGGCAAGACTGGGTTGTTTTTATTTTTCACAGCATAGTGGTCTCAGGATTCCAAGAGGGTGAAAGTGGAGTCTGCAAGGTCTCCTAAGGACCAGCCTTAAAAGCTGCACCCACAACAAGAGTCATGAGGCCAGCCCATATTTAAAGGCGGTTGGGAGGAAATAGATTCCATCTCTGGATGGATATCTTCATATGGCAAAATCACGTGGCAAAGATTTGTATACAGCGAGGGCAGGAATTATTGTGGCCATTTGAAAGCAACTTTCCAGAGTCCACCCTCTGACTACAATAATTCACATCCTTCACTCATGTCAAATGCACTTAAACCTTCCCCCGAAGTCTTATCTCAATTTTGGTATCAGGTTCACCTTCCAGCACCTTGGGATTTTAACCAGGTCTGAAGGAGGCAGGGCTCCTCAGGTGCAGCTACTCTTGTTTGCATCTGTAAACAAAGACATGTTATTTGCCCCTCAGACTCCCAGTGCTCAGTGTACAGAAGGGCAAACCAGCAAGCAGTAGACAGTCACTGGTCTTTATTAATCCCGAAATCCAGGTGGGACAGGCACCTGACCCCTGCTCGGGGGGGCCGGGATGTGACAGTTCCTGCTTTCAGAGAGTGAATCCTTAGTTCATTATTCTCATCAGCTTTTGTCTCAGCCTTCTGGACAGTTAACTCTGCCCTCTGGTGGTTATGTCTGAAAACAGTCTACCATATTTTTCAAAAACCTCGATTATTGATAAAATACAAAAAACGTATTAGAAGTATGTAAAAATAATTTTAATCTTAGGTATGTTAAATAACTCCTAATTGCTTACACATACATCAACAATAACTTAAATTTCATAAATGACTATAGGTTTTAAAGTGAGTATCTAGTTTCTTGCGCAGTATTTTCTGTAACAGGGATGAACATGGTATCTTAGCAGCATTCTTGCCATGTGGCTATACTACCTTCTAAATATACAAAATAAAATCTAGCTGTAAAAATATAATAAGTGGGGCAAATAATTATATTTCACTAGATTACTAACTTCATGAATAATTTCCCACCAATCTAATTCAACTCAAAAAACATTTCTTGAGTCCCTCTTAGGCGCTAACCACTGTCCACACTTTATGTGGGGTACTTATGCCCATCGTGAATGATGCAGAAAACAGTGATTTATGAAAGATTTCCTGGAAAAAAAATGGCTAAGCTAGATCTTGACAGATGAGTAGGGGTGCCTTCCAGGAAGAAGGAGCAGCATGATCAAGGGCAGGGAAACTTGAGCTTGTATGATGTATACAGGGAACTGGAACTCAAAGCTGTTTATAACGAGAGTCAGTAGAGTAGTGATTAAGTGCGTGGACTCTGGACCCAACTGGCCTATGTTTTAATGCCAGACCTAATATCTAGCTTGATAACCCTGAGCTTCAATCTCTCCATCTTAAAAATTGAGAATAATAACATTACCCAGTTATATTGGCCACCATTCTCAGAGGAACTGAACCAATACTATGTGTATATAGATATAGAAAGGTTTATTTTAAGTAACTGGCTGATGTGATTTATGGAGGCTAAGTCCAAAATCTGCATGATAGGCTAGTAGCCTAGAGATTCAGAGAAGAGCTAATGTTGGAATTCAAGTCTGAAGGCCATTTGCTGGTAGTATTCCTTGCTTGGGGGAGGTCAGTCTTTGTTCTTTTAAGCCCTTCAACTGATTGGATGAGGCCCACCCACATTATGGAGGGCAATCTGTTTACTCAGAGTCCACAGATTTAAATGTTAATCTAATCCAAAAAATTCCCTCACAGAAACATCCAGAATAACATTTGACCAAATAACTGAGCTCCATGGCTCAGCCAAGTTGACACATAAAATTAACCATTGTACCATCTCCAAAAATTCTAAGCATTAGATACCTTAATATAGACAAATACTTTAGGATAGTTTCCAATGTACTCAAGGCTCTGAATAAATCTAAATGGTTTCATCTGGAATTTGAAGAGCACTGCAGGTTGTGGCAAGAGATGAGACTGGAGAGACAGCCCAAGTCCAGACCATTTAAACATAGTATTCCATGCTTTAGAACTTTTGTTTGAAATTTATCAGGAGTCATGAATGATGTGGTCAGATCTGCACTTAGGTAGATTACTCTGACGATAGTTTGTCAGGTAGAGTTGAGGAAGTACAAATCTAAAGGCAGGGTACATCAGATGGAACATTACAGTGATATTCTACTCGCTTTCTTGTTGGCAAGCTTCAAAAGCTAAAACTACATTTCCCAGCCTCTCTTGCGGTGAGTGTTCTGGATGCACCACAGGCTCCATTAATTAGGTGCCTCAAGTGGCCCGTGTGACCTAAGATACTTGTCATGAGATAGTTGTCCCCTGAGTCCCCAAGCAGCCCATTTGTATTCATAAGTCGTCCATTATCATGTAGAAAAGTCAGGTAAGCAAGTGGCTCCAGCAGGTTCTGAAGTAATAATTAAGCTGCATGGACCAGTGGTTCACACTCCCAGTACCTACTCCTCTTCTACCGTCGCGTCTTCTTCCACTCACACCTGTGGCACTGTGGCATTTCCTGTGACTGTAGACTGAGGAAGGACATATTAAATCCTAATAGACAGATAATTTCATGACATAGGCTACACCATCTGGACACATATGTTATGTTCTACAACATTATTGCCAGACTTAGGGGTGACTCTAAAAAGCCAGTGGAGAAAATAATCTTCCCATTCAGCAAACCTCCAAGATGTTCATTTTGTTTTTCCTGTTTTTCCTGAAAGGAATAGATCTATACTAATCATTAGAAGCTAATGCTTTGGCCAGATTGTCAAACATTTGAAAGAAATACGGTTAGTGACAACAAGGCCTGGGGAAGTGGCGTGTGAATGGACTTCTCAGAATGAGAGAAGAGTGAAAGCGATTATGAACAATCAGGATGGTCTGCAATGCACACTCTGTAGACACTCATGCTCAAGACAGGTGGACCATTCTTAGGATGTCAGTGAGCTTCTTTCCCCAATCATGCCACTGTTTGCTTAATGGGACATATTGGCAGGAGTAGGGGTTCCACATGGGTTCAACTATACACTTAACCAAGGCTGATTTTGTTACCACAACTGCTGACTTTTCAATCTCTAATAATGCAGACTGACACTGAGCTCCTGAAAGGGTGTGATACCCAAGGGGAATAGCCATTCACCTACAGGCAAATTGATAACCTTGGAACTCTTTTATTTCTTTAGTCCAAGAAATTATTTTTCACATGTATTTGTCTTTATATATTCCAACAATTGTCTGTCCAGAACCATCTTTTGAGGACTTACTCAATGCCTATTCTCTGTCACAATATTCCACTAAATATTGCCTCAGACCAAGGGGTTCAAGAGACAATAGAGCCATGTCTATGGGCTTCACTGATCTTAACATACATACCATTCTTTAGAAGCAGTTATAACATGGAGGAATGGTCTACTGAGTACTCAACATCAGGTGAGAGAAAATGAAACATGTAGAAGCTGCAGTAAATGTGTTAAACCAGCAACCAATGTATGATGTTTTTATTCCCTTAACCAGGGTATATAGTCCCAGAAACCAAAAGTTAGACATGGAAAAGGCATCATTCACTCCTACACTGTATCAGTGTGCTAGGGCTGCCATAACAAAGAACCATGAACTGAGTGGCTTAAACAATGGAAATTTATTGTCTTGTGATTGTGAAGGCTAGAAGTCCAAGATCAAAGCGTCATCAGGGTTGACTCTTCCCAAGGATCCTAAGGGAGAATCTCTCACTTAGTTTCTGGTGGTTGGGTGGAAATATTTGGTGTTCCTTAAACTGAGGCATCACCCCAATCTCTATCTTCATCTTCACATGGTGTTCTCCTTATGTGTGTGTGTCTGTCCACATTTCCCCTGTTGTAGGAAATAAAGGAGAAATGAAATAATAAAAGTATCATTTTTAGTAAGATATAAGTCATATTGGATTTGGGACTACTCTAATGACCTCATTTTAACTTATCTAATTACTTCTACAATGACTCTATTTTCAAATAAGTTCACATTTTGAGGTACAGAGGGTTAAGACTTTAACATATGAATGAGGGGGTAGGGGAACAATTCAACCCACACAATTATCTTTGTACTAGTTTTCTACTGGCATTGTAAAAAATTATACAAACAGTGATTTTAACTCAAATTTGTTACCTTACCATTCTGTAGGTTAGAAGTCTAACATGGGTCTCAGGAGTCTAAAATCAAGACGTTAGCAGAGCTGCCTTCCTGGAAGCTCTGGAAGTGAATCTGTTTTCTTTCCTTTTCCAGTTTCTAGGCATTGCCCACATTGCTTAGCTTAGGGCCGCTTTCTTTCCTCTTCAAAGCCAGAGTCCTACATTTCTCTGATTATTCTTTCATAGTCACATCTTCTTATGACTCTGACTCCACTGGGAAAGGTCCTTCATTTTGTAAATACCTACATGATTAGGTTGGACAAACTCAGATAATTCAGGATAATCCTTCCATCTCAAGATCCTTAACCATGATTGCATCTGCAAAGCCTGTTTTATCATGTAAGATAGCATATTCACAGGGTCCAAAGATTAGAATGTGGATATCTTGGGGCAGAGGGTGGGTAGGGAAAGGATTTTTCTGCCTTCCACAACCCACTTCCAAAATGTTTATGTTCTTATCCTAAAACCTTGGGCTCTGCTGATATGGAAGTCTAATTGTCAAGAGAGGAATGATTCCGCTAAGTGTCAACAATGATCTCATTCACCTGGTAACTGAGATTGTCACTTGGCTGTTTTGGGGTTCTGAAACAACAGGGCATGTGATGATTGGATAAGATTGTTGGGGGGAAGAGGTCTTCTACAACACCGATGGCATGGTGTAGCATATCTAGAAACTAGAAAATCATCACGGTTAGCTTTAATTTGTCCATGTCCAATAGTAAAAACTAATAGAAAGCTCAGCAAGACAATATAGATGGGGCCACCGAGATCCTTAAGAAATAAAAGTTTGGGGCAGTCCAACAAATTATTAATAAAAATGCATGACTTAACTGAGGTATTGGCTGAGGGCAAATGGTGGAGAATGGAAGTTATACACACCAATTAAGATTACAGTTGTTTTCTTGCAGAACTAAGGGCTGTGGTAACCACCCATATTTTATTTTTGCTGTGTTGTGTATGTATATGCATTATATGTGTGTGTGTGTGTGTGTGTATCTGTATACACATACCAAATTCTTTCCTCTATTATTTTAAGTAAAGCACTATAGTGGCCACTGACTTTATCGTTTAGTCTACATATTGCAAGATGCTAAGGGGCAGATTGTAACTGAACGAAGAGACAAATGAACACCAATGAAAAATAGAGTGATAGATAGGGATGTTGATCTTCCCTTTGGGGATAGAATGGATATGTTTTGTTTGTTCAAGGGATGGTTGCCTTATGGTAAGTGGGGTCATGTTTTTTGTTGTTCTTGTTGCTGTTTGGACCTTTAAAATTGTGTATAAATCCTGGACTGCCAAAGGCAGAATTCTGACTTCCTCCTAGTAGGAGAGGTTAGCAAGATAAAGACTATCTTTTCCAGATTTCCTTGCAGCAAAGGTTCTGAATGTGAGTTATGAGGCAGATTTGGAAGGGGAGGGAGGCAGAAGCTCCTGTCCTGCTCTCTTGTTGGCTGTTTCTCATGCAAGTATTTCCTGTTTGCCTTTACTCCCTTGTGTCTCTACTGAGAGCATGCAGTGCTTACTAGACTCTTCTCCTCCTTGTCAGGTCTAAAACCTTGATTTCTATCTCTTCAACAATGTGAAACTGCCACAAACTTAGTTTTAACTTTTGGTCTCTAAGATGTTGTTTTCTGCCCAGTTTCTCAGCCTCTCACCCTGGGCTTTTGCAGTTGAGCATCCGCCAAATTAAAGGGCAAATTTTGTAAAGAATTTTGGAATTAGTTCTTTCTGTTCCCTTTTCTCTGAGACCTTGGATCCTCCCATCCTGGCTTCTTTAGTAGCTCTGAGCTCCAGTTTCTGTTTCCCCACCCCAGTAAGATGCTGGCACAGTCTAAATTGGTGGATCTCAAATTGTACTTTTATAAAATGTCTTATCTGTCCTTAACAAATACTTTTGGTAAAATATAATGACCATGAATTACTGAGAAGGTTTAATAAATATAAGAAATAAAAATACAAACTCATTTTTTTCAAATTATTAGATAAAATGGACCAAAAATTACTCTGTTAAATTATTATCTATTTATTTCTAAATCTGTCATATACTGTAGTTGTCTCAGTAATACATACTGACAGTGAACAGTGTGCAGACAGGCACTTTGTGCCACACTTTGCTAACACTACTTTCGGACATTGCCTGCCATTTCAGTTGGCCAACATCTCAAGGAGAGTCTAAGGAGAGTCTAAGGGGAATTCAGGGCTTACCTGGATGAGTTTCCCTCAGTCTGGGTCTTACTCTCAGAAGTGCGGGCTGTACTTGCTGTTTTCCAATCCTTTCAAACAGCAGAGGGTGGCTGTTGTTGTTTTTCAGTCCAGCTTTTAGTTTTTCTCAGTAGCAGCATGAGTTCAATGCCACCTACTCCATCCTAGATGGAAAGAAAAACCCTACTCAGAGTTTTTAAGACATGTTTTCCTATTCCTCTTTACTTACCACACCTTCTTAAGGACAATGACCAAGTTTGCTCTATTTGGGGGTCACTAAACTGCAAACTACTACTTGCAGCTTGATTTCGTAAATAAAGTTTTATTGGAACACATATCATCCATCCATTTACTCATAGTTTATGGCTGATTTCTCTCTATAATGGCAGAGTTGGGTATTTATGAGAGAGATTATATGACTTGCGAAGCCTAAAATATTTACTATCTGTCTCTTTACATAAAAACTTTACCAACCTCTGTTCTATCTCATTTGTGTCTCCTGCACCTCCTAGAATTTTTAGGCATTTACATAACATGCACTTAATAAGCTATCTAGGTACTAGGAACTGAGCAATATTCCTAAGATTCAAAAATAAAAAGACACAATCATTTTATATGTAGAAGAATGTAACATTGTGCACAATAATTTCTACTGAGTGAGTTTTAAAAGGTAATTTTGAGTGTAGTATTTATTATTCTGTGTTTGAAGCAATATTAATCTATGATTTGAGGACATGTATCCTTATTATCATTTTATTTCTCATACTGTCAGAGGTAGATGAGACCTACAACACACAGTTTGTTTATTTGGTTATCTCAAGTGAAATATGTAACTTTCTCTTATCATGGTGATCTCTTATTTAAAATATATTTATATTTTTTCATTGAAAAAATTAACATATTTCAAAGTCTGTGCATTTTTTGTTAAACATCATAAAAAACCAAACTTTTTAATTTTCATCATGTTGGTGAAAATAAAAATAGAATCCATTTTTTCCCTTCTAATATTGTCCAGATTGGAGTTTCTCATGTTACTAATGAACATTCAAATAATAATTAGTTGTGATGAGGCAGAACGCTTCCCTGCCCAAATTGCTTCTCATTTGCATGGTATGTTTCTTCATTTCATAACCCGTTTTAAATTGAGGATATGTTATTATCCAAATGCTCTATTCTCATTTTTCTTTTTTGAGTCATTTATTTTCTTCACATTCTGGAGCGTAAAATGATGCTCTGATCTTAAGCCTGTCTGTAGCCATATCAAAAAATAAGACGCACTCCCTAAAGCACGCTGGGACTGATCTGACACTGCAGAGCCAGAAGCAGACACATGAATCTTGTTTCCGATGGAAGCATTTTATTCTCTGTCATTGTCAACAAGAGGTGTCACCTAATAAATGCACGTAATGGAAGATTCATGAATCATTGTAGCATGAAAAAATGTTTTCATAGCAGAGAAAATGCAATTAATTGCAGCTCTGGTAATATTCTAGGGGAAATAAAAAACCTGTGGAGATGTTTCTCATGAATGCTAAATATGCATGAAATTCTCAGCTTTTCCATCTCACACTTAAATTATTTCACAGGATCCTTGAGTCTTGCTCTTGATGTTCTTTGACATCTGTGTGCCAATTCTGCTACCTTTCCAAAGTAGTATTTTAACTCTGACCTGATTTATTATTAATATTTTACTAAAATGTATTAATATTTAGAATTTTTCTAACAACAGCATAGGAATGATTCAGGAGCTTGTGAGAAATGTAGGTTCACAGGCTCCACCTCAGACCCACTGAGCTGGAATCTGCTCTTTACCAAGATCCCCAGTTGATTCATGTGCGTATTAAAGTTTGAGAAGATTCTGAAGCTGATGGAGCATGAAATAATGTGCAACAAAGTCAAGGGGCATTTCTAAGATGCGACCTTCTTGTGCAATGGGACCGATGGCTGGGGGTGGGGGCAGAGAAGGGTGTCGGGCGCGGTTGGGAGGTGCGGCTGATGAGGAGAAGGGAAGGGAACTTCGCTGGTGTTTGCTGAGAGTCTCTTCACTTCTTCTGACAGGGGTCTCCTAGTTGAAGAAAATGTCCTTTGTTTAGAGAATGCAGGAGATAAATGCTTATTTCTGTGCTGCTCCTTACTGTTGCTTTGGGAGCACTACTATGGTACAGGCAATTCCAGCAAGTTTTCTTAAGCCCCAGGGCACTTCAATTCTCTTCTGGTTATTTATATGCAGGTTAAAAACTCCCCTACTAGGTGGATACATTTCCTGAGGGCGAGTTTAAAAATCTGCACATGGGCGAGGACAATGTCCTAATTAGATACTCGTAGAGGAGCCCCTCATTAATACCTGTTGAAAACCAGAAAGGATGACTTTAGGAAGGCTAGAAGACTGAAAAGCAGGAGGGGAGGGAAGCAGGAAGGAAAGGTCCTACATATAAGATTAATGGAAAATCTGATCCAGATAAAGGATTTTTTCAAAAGTGTCAATGTAACTAACAAAAGGACCATAAAGAGTACTTAAAATTAAAAAGCCCTGCCTATTGAGCATTTACGCTCTGTGAAACCACTGTGCTTTTATATACATTATGCCATTTATTCCCCACCCTAACCCTCTGAGGTGGGTACCAGCAAAAAAGTCACCTCACTTAGAAGGCTATAAAGACAGATTGCAGGGCGCCATTCCTAGACCTTAGATGTCTTCAATAGATGTTGGATGGGACCCAGGAGTCTGCGTTGTAGCAGTCTTCCAAGGTGATGCTGATGCGCTACACTTCACCTAGACATTAGGCTTCTATTTATATAATCTAAGAAACCATTAACATTTTTGGCAGCCACATCACTGTTTTCTCATATTAATCTTCCTGTCAATCAGAACCCTTAGGTTCTTTTTACACTAATTACTTTAAGACAGATACTGTCTTCCTTCAGTTCCATATTTATACAGTTCAAAATGGAAATACAACGAATAATTTTAAACCCATTCTTATTCAATTTTATGTGATGAATGCTGACTTTCAGTCCAGCCTGTTGAGAACATTTCATATATTTTATTCTGTATAAATTACCATCCTAGCTCAAGCTTGGATCATCTACACATTCGATAAGTGTGTCCGTTATTTGTAAGTGGATCATAAACTACTGAGTCCATTAGGAAAAATGGCACATTTTATTAAATGTCTTGCTGATCAAGTCATAATGTTTCAATTTTCTTCCGTTTTTGTACTAGTATAAGGAATTACAGTAAAAGAAGTTTATATTAGTCAAAGTTCTTCAGAGGAAGAGAATTGTTAGCAAATTTTATATATATAAAAATATAGAATATGTATCTATATATGAAATATATCTATCTATAAATGTATATAATATATACATTTAGACATTTATAAATTAAAAGGAACTTAGTCCTCTTAATTCCACATGCAGATATACTTCTTTTGTTTTACTTATCTTAACCTACATTTATTAGGTACAAATTGGTAAAATTGAAATGCACCATATACAGTTGCCATAGGGATGTTTAATGATGTGGTGCAAAAAATTGGTTCATATTTCTGCTTAATGGGATGCTACATTTTCAATTTTGGACTCTAAGCCTGAAGAATCTCTTTCTAACAAAAGAGAAGTAAAAAATCTCCTCCAGTTACAAAAGAATACAAAGAAAATTCTGACCTCATAAATAAAATGTTGCCTGCCTGCCTTCCTCCCTTCCTTCCTTCCTTCCTTCCTTCCTTCCTTCCTTCCTTCCTTCTGTAAACAAATCTTATAAATCTTATAACTAAAATAAAACTAAATGCTAAGCTCTGTGTTGGCAACAGAAACACAACACTAACTAGAGTACACATAATCCCTACCATAATACAGCATTCTTTTTTCTTTATTTCAGAATATTACAGAGGTACATGTGTTTAGGTTACATATATTGCCTCTACACTGCACAAGTCAGAGCTACAAGCATGCTCATTCCCCAGGCAGTGTGCACTGTACCCATTAGGTGTGAATATACCCATCCCCTCCTCCCCCTCCCTACTGCCCAACACCCGATGAATGTTACTTCCATATGTGCATATAAATGTTGATCAATTAGTACCAATTTGATGGTGAGTACATGTGATGCTTGTTTTCCCATTCTTGTGATACTTCACTTAGGAGAATGGGCTCCAGCTCCACCCAGGATAATACAAGAGGTATTAGTTCAGCATTGTTTTTTGTGGCTGAGTAGAACTCCATAGTATACATATACAACATGTTATTAATCCACTCATGTGTTGATGGGCACTTGGGTTGTTTCCACATCTTTGCAAATGTGAATTATACTGCTATGAACATCTGAGTGCACGTGCCTTTTTTACAGAATTTCTTTTTTTTCTTTGAGTAAATACCCAGTAGTTGGATTGCTGGATCAAATGGTAGTTCTACTTTAGTTCTTTGAGGTATCTCCATGCTACTTTCCGTAGAGGTTGTGCTAGTTTGCAGTCCTAACAGTAGTGTGTGAGTGTTCCTATCTCTCTGAATCCACGCCAATATTTGTTGTTTTGGGACTTTTTGATAAAAGCCATTCTCACTAGAGTTAAGTAATATCTCACTGTGGTTTTGATTTGTATTTCCCCTTGATGATTAGAGATGTTGAGCATTTTTTCATATGTTTCTTGGCCATTAGTCTATCTTCTTTTAAAAAATTTTCTGTTCATGTCCTTTGCCCACTTTTTAAATGGTGGTGGTTGATTTTTTTCTTGTTGATTTTCCTGAGTTCTAGATCAATTCTATTAATAGTTATAAGCCCGGGATCAGATGTGTATCATGAAAATATTTTCTCCCATTCTGTAGGTTGTCTGTTCACTCTAGTGATAGTTTCTTTGGATGTGCAGAAGCTTTTTAATTTGACCAGGTTCCATTTATTTATTTTTGTTGATGCTGTGATTGCTTTTGCAGTCTTCTTCATAAATTATTTGCCTAGGCTGATGTTTACAAGGGTTTTCCAATGCTTTCTTCTAGAATTCTTGTAGTTTCATGCCTTAGGTTTAAGTCTGTTATCCATCCATCATGAGTTGATTTTTGTGAGAGGTGAGAGGTGCAGATCCTGTTTATGTCTTCTACATGTAGCTATCCAATTTTCCCAGTACCATTTATTGAACAGGGATTCTTCTCCCCAGTGTATGTTATTGTCTGCTTTGTCAAAGATCAGCTATGAGGATGGTTTTACATCTGGGGTCTCAGTCCTGTTCCAATGGTCTATGTATCTGCTCTTGTACCAGTACCATGCTGTTTTGGTTACTATAGCCCTGTGATATAGCTTGACATCTGGTAAATTGATGCCTCCCAATTTGTTCTTTTTGCTTAAGCTTGTTTTAGCTATACGGGGTCTTCTCTGGTTCCATATGAAGCATAGAATTATTTTTTTCTAGATCTGAAAACAATGATGTTGGTATTTTAATCAGGATTGCATTGAATCTATACCTCACTTTGGGTAGTAGAGACATTTTTTAACAATGTTGATTCTGCTGACCCATGAACATAGTATGGTTTTCTCTCTGTTTATGTCCTCTGCTATTTCCTTCCTCAGTGTTTCATAATTCTCCCTGTGGAAGTCTTTCACTTCCTTAGTTAAATATATTCCTAGGTATTTTATTTTCTTTGTTGCTCTTGTGAAAGTTATTGAGTCTTTGATTTGGTTCTCAGTTTGACTGTTGTTGGTGTATAGGAATGCCACTGATTTGCATACATTAATTTTGTAACCTGAGACTTTGATGAACTTATTTATCAATTCCTGTAGTCAAGCACATGGGATTCAGTATATTTAGCTTTTTGGTGAACAAACAGGGGAATGAGATGGAAGAAGACTACATGGTGAAATAATGCCAATTTCCTCTTTGGTGGTAGATTTAAGTGTTTTTATTATTTTATTAAAACAAACACAACATATTTGTATAAGATGATTCTTTTTATGAATGGTGATAATATTGGCTCACAAACCAAAGATTATGAGTAATCCAGTTCTGTTGACTTGAGTTCCAAAAAATAAAAATCATTATTTGAAAGAAAAAAAGGATAGCAGAAGGAGCAAAACCCTTGAAAAGGCCTGACAGTGTAGGTGGCAGGACTTGTGTGTAGTAGGTTTTATTTTCCACTAATATTGGATCAATCACTCACAATCAAAGTAGCAATAATGTACCTAAAATAATAAGCTAGAAAGTAATTTTCAAGCAACTTTAAGGAGTAGTTTGAATTTTGGAAGTCCAAATTGAATGGCAGAAATGAATTAAATCTCTTAATATCCTCATGGATTAAAAAAAGATCATTAGACCAGATGACTTATAAAATTCACACTAGCTCTAGGTTTCAGTAAACCTGAGACATCTAAATGTATTGTTTCTAGAATGTTATATCTTTATTAATAAGATGTCTTGACCACTATGAGTGGGGAGCAGAGATGTCACTCCAGGTGGTCTCCATGAGCCGACACACTCCAACATATCAAAATACCAACAATTATGAAAAAAAATTCATGTCCCCACAGAGCTGATAAACATCATGTTTTCAGATAGAAATAATGTAGCCATGATATGAGAATTTAGGGAAAAAACATTTTTTTATTTTCTCTGGCGTATTGGTCTATCAATAGTAGGTACTAAATGATGATGATGAAAGAACACTGATAAACATTTCAGAAGGATTTTTACAGAAAATGAAGGTGCAAAATGGACTAAAAAGATTAGGAGGTCAGTCAGATAATTTTTTTTTCTGTAATGACAATTTGATGTTAGTTTTTTCTCATAAGTATTGATTAATTATAAATAAGAAAGGCAAGTCATTGGAATATTGGGCTGCAGTACAACTGAGAATAAAATCAACAGCTGGAGTGTTGGTGAAGTAGCTGTGTTCCTTGGCACCAATTTTATTATGCAATTAGGAATGTTGTTTAAAATGTTGTTAATTAGCTACTAATGATATATGAGCTTATTGCAATGCGCACATCTCTTCCCATCATGATGAGTCTATGTTACCAACTAAATATACCATGTGGTCTAATGATTATACCAGGATATGAGAAAGTGCCTGCTTCTTAATAAGGACCAAAAAATTCTTGAAAACAAAGAGGTAATCAAATAATCATGGAGTATTAGAATTAGAAGTGAATTTGTCAAAACTCCTCATTTTATAAATAAGAAAATTGAGGCCCCAAGTGGATAAATAACTTTCCTTTGATCATTTTATTTGGGATCATCTAGGAGTACAAATGTCCCAAATCCTCGTCTGTCTCATATATATTATACAAAAAGTAATGGTCCACTATAATTATTTGCTCCAATTCTGAATTCATACAAAGCAATGTTTTAAACATTTGGCAATCAAATTCCCCACTTCTAAATGTAGCAAAAAACAACACTTGTGAATGTTGAAGCTTAACTTGATTTCCCCACAATTATTGCTTTGTCAAAGCAAAAATTGTACTGAGTAAAGTTAAACAGGGAAAGAAGAATATATTTAAGGTTATTGTGATAGAGGAGAGAGGCCAGAATTAAAGTCTAGAGCTCAACTCCACTGAAACAAAGGATGGGAAAGCTTTTAAGAGCTGGCCTGGGGGAGTATGAGCCATCTTTGTTTGCTCAATTGCCTCACCCAAAGGAAAAGTGAACTTTCTCCTATCTTCATGGTGGGAGGGTGGGGGAGGAGTTTTACCACTTGGAGGAACTCACCTAAGACTTCCCACAGCAACTGGGAGGTAGGAATGTTGTCTTACTTGATGATTCTATTTCAAAGGGATGGCTCCCAGATCCTTGAGAAAGATAGTCCTGGATTATAAAACTGGCAAGAAGCTTCTAAAAAGATTTTCATTTTAAATGGGCAAAGGAAGAGTTTACAACAAGTTTTCTAACATACATACTCTAAGAAAGGGGAGGGGAGAGTTCTCTATGGTTAGGCCAGATGGATGTAGAATTAAGAATTTTATTAGTTCTTAGATTTGGGGGGAAAGAAAAAGAAAGGGAGTCTAAGACCAAATTCACAATTTGTTGGTGCCAGGGGTTCTTGAGAAAGAGGGTTTAGTGAAATATTTAGCACTAATTAAATCTGTATTAATTTGAATTTTGGTATTTCCAAAAGTTGATTTTACATTAACCATGTGAATTTGGCCTTAATATTTCTTCCAATTTCTTAGTGCATGGATCTACTTACTTTCTTTTGAACTTGCCATATTAGGGTTACTAATTGAAGGGGCCGCTTATTATTCTTCACTTGGGCTGCAATTCACTCACTCTGTCACCACTTCCACCATTCTTAAGGAACCAATAGCCAGCATTGCTGTGCATCGGAAAGTAGCCCCTGTAGCCAGCCCCAAACCACGTGACAACCACGATTTTGCTTCAACATTCCTGGTCATTTTACATCAAGGATCACAATGACTACTTTAAATGACAAAAGACAGTATGACCAGAGACCAAGAGAAGCAAGAAATTTCCAAACCTATCATTATAGCAGCATAAAAACTGTGCAGTGGCACCTTATTAAGTCAGCAGAATCTCAGCATTCTCACACAATTCTGTAGTAATTGGTGCAGAGATCAGAAGACTGAGGAGAGAAAAATGTCACCCACTATTTCCAATGCAAGTCATTAAACTTAGCGCGGCATGTCTGGATACCTTTTGAACTGCCAAGGCGTGAATGTTCCTGATCATGTGGTTACTCACAGGACCATCTGCAGTCCTTGGCTGACAGCTGATCAACCCCGATTTCAATGGCCATTTTTACACCAAGTGTATAAAAGCAAAATGCACCAAGCTGTTTATTTTTACATTTTAACTTTTACTTTTTATATTATGTTTACTTCCCCAATGGATGCCACTTATTCTCTAATAATCTTGTTGCCAGCTCTTGGGAGTGATAGAAATAAAATAAATATAAATGTTATTTGTAAAAAAAGAATTTTTTCCAAGATATGTATTTTAAATGTAAACATATATATTACAGAATAAATTTTTAACAAATCAGTACCTTTATTTGATCAAAAGATAGCTTGCTTGAAGAGAAAGACAGATAAAACCTACAAGTCAAAAAACGAAAGAGGGCTTAGAAGTCACTATATCATCAAAAATATGAATTAAATTTTTATCTTTCTCCGAGCAATTGAACTGAATCTGTCTACATGCACCATAAGTACAAAGTCTTGAACTTTGTGATGTCACAATAATTGAAAATAATTCAACCCCAAGCATAAGGAATATGATTGACTTTGATGAACCTCATAGTTGGTTTTTATTATCTCACTTGAACTTCATCTTCTGCTTGTGAAACTTGGGGATGCATATATAGATACATAATTTTATGAAGTGGATAGACAGATTGTTCTGGGTTATTTTCAAAGACTCTGCATACCTGTGACAACCCATTGCATCCAGAAAGAAAAATGTGTCAATATTTGACTCATAATAAGTTTTTATGGATTTTGTTGTTTTAAAAGTTACTCTCCCCAGATGTAAATTTTTTATAGCATAAATTTGGCTTATTTCTATGACATCTCCACTGCTAGATATATCAAGAGCTGAGACAAAAAAAAAAAGTAAATTCACAGTATCAGAGAGAGGCTCTTAATGGCGTAAAATAAGAGCAGTAATTCAAGAATCTTCTGATCATTTTGACAAATATTTTTTAAAAAGGAAATATGCTCTTTGTACTTTTTTTATAAAGAGTAAGACCGATCAGAAAAATAACATGTTTTTGAAATAATTAGATAGAGAACATATACCCCTATGTTCCTATAAACTCAACCACTTTACCATTTAGAAAAGCCAACTTTATTTTCAGCTCCTGTGCAATTTATCCTAAGCGTTCCATCTTCACTGCTTTTATTGCCCAGTGGATGTTATTGCCCTCACATCTCCCTCAGGCACGGTCATTTTGTAATAACAGCTGGGTCTGAAAGACTTTTGTGTTCATCACACATGGTCAAGAGAATGCAGTCAGTTTGGAAAAAGTGGCTTTTACAAGGAATTTATTCTATTCACTTAGAAGTCATTTAGAAAATAAACACTGCTTTGATAGAAAAGCATTTTTGTTAAATTTCCAAATTTAACTATCACGTACATACTATCAAATTTCTCTATCAAATACATGCTTCGACTGGGTTTTTGGATTAAAAAGTCTGAATGTAAACATGCAAGTGCTTTTCAGTACCTGTGCTCTGGTCAAATTCATGGATATTTTTTGGTGGGAAGGTGGGAAGTAAATAAGAAAGGGTATCAACTAAGCCAATGTGAAAGTAGCTGTGTAGCCATATCCTAAATTTAAATCACCACATTAAATCCCTCATGCTGGGAATTGGGAATGAACTAAATTTTCCAGGGTAGATTCCTAGGGACAAATTTGTTTTGGTCAGGCTCCATGTGTTAATGACGGTAATTTATATTAATAGCTGATATTTCCAATAAAGTCTCCCGAGTATGTATAGGCTCTACAGAGAAAATGCTGATGAACCGTCAATATTTCCTCTGCAATATGATCCAACCTCATCATAATGATTAATAAAAACTTAGAGTAAGCAATGCTTTATAAAAACTTTGCATTCCTAGCTGAGATATATGTGGTTAACCTGCTGCTAATTAGCACTGAGTGGTGACGTGTAAAAAGCCACAGGCTGACACCCTCTATTTACTACATATTTTGCAGAAATTATTTCTAAAAATCTTATAAAGATCCTTATAGCCCTGTTAACATGCCCCCCTTCTAACACATGATCTTCAAGACAATTTCCTATATTATACAGTTAGTGGGAAGTGTGGTGCTCAGGAAAAGGCATTGGTTTTCAAATTCCCACTTTGCTAGCAAAGACCTTTCTTTCTGTAGCTGGTCTAATTGAAGTTAGTAACCATATCCTTAGCTCCAATATATATAAACTACATTATAGCTGGAAAGGTAGATCAATGTAACGTGGATTGAAAATATGACATTCCCTTTCCCTGCTGAATGATTATCTAGTCTTATGCATTATAAAATGCACTGGGATTTGTGCACACTCCTGCACACACACTCACACACAGAGTTTCAGTTTATATAACCATTTATACCCTCAAGCTTGACAAAAGAGGTGTGTGTATGTGAGCTTCATCTTGTCCCAGAGTAAAACAATAAGTGTCGATGTGTATAACACACTGGCAACTTTTACTGAAGGGCTGTATAACAGCCACAAAAAAGCAAGTGGAGATACTGCTCCCAAGGCCTTAGAAAGGGTTCCCATCTTATCTCATTGTAGAGCTCTTTCACTTGAAATAAAAGTAGTTAGATTGAAATGAAGACCAGAGGCAATGTTTAGGGTAAGTAAGTGTAAAGACTAAAATAATGCAGTCTCTGATAAAGAGAAAAAGAAATGTTCCCTCACTGGATTCTCTGTGGATATTTTAAACACAGTCCTTGAATTCAACACTAACAATCCTCTAAACCTATCTCAATCTTCTTTGCCTTGGTTATTTGCAGGAAAAAATTAATGTCTTAATATGAGAATTAGCATGCGATAGTGTGACCCTGGCTGGTTACGGGGCCTGCCAGCCTGGGCTGTGCCCCCAGCCCTGCTAAGCAGCAGTTCTGTGACACTGGGCACAAAGGGGTAATAGTGGTGCTAATCCCATGGGGCCATTGTGAGGATGAAATGACTTAATGTCAAGTGCTGAGAATGATGATTGGAATGCTTCATGTTGGATGCTTAAATATCCAAGAATCATTGCATATTATAAGATTCACATAGCTTGACTCATTATTTTTCTGTCAGATTATCATTCCTCACTGGCAGTATCTAGCCCAGAAAAACCTTGCCTCATAAAAACAAGGTATCCTTAATGCAAAAATGTGACGAATAATGCCAGTCGCTTATCTTCTAAAGTTTTAACATACCACCTGTTAATAAAGGTAAGCTCTGTATTAGAATGTACTGTAGCCTTAGCAGTGTCACAGAAGGGGAAGTCAAGGGGCATGTTTATGTGGCTTTGATATCTGGCTTGTAAGACAGCGATCCTCAACCTTTTGGGCACCAGGGACTGGTTTCATGGAAGACAATTTTTCCACAGACCAGGGGGTGGAGGGTGGTGAGGGATAGGGAGAGGCTGTAAATATAGATGAAGCATCTATCACTTGCCCGCTGGCCACTCACCTCCTGCTGTGCCACAGACTGGTACCAGTCCACAGCCCGGGTGTTGGGGACCACACCTCTAATGAATTAGGACATGTCTTTGAAAAAGGGAAACTAGATTGGTCAAAGTTTGAAATGTAATAGTTTAGTATTGGTGGACATGGGAGAGAGGGTCTTGGAGTGAATGTTGATAACTAAATTGTCAAAATCTTTATGATACCATGGGAGAAGTGTTATTAGATTATAAATGATAAGCTCCCTCCCGCCCTGTTTGACTTAAAGGTTTGACCTTTAAAATTGGCTGCAAATATATGTCTATAAATGATGAATAATTTATGAAAACAAAGCAAAAATCTGAAAATATGCAGTAGTATTCTTCATCCAACACATAAGATGAGTTATCGAGTATGAGGATTTTTAATCATTCTTTGTGAAAAGTAACTAAAAGGTGCGGTTAAAATCTACTAGCATTGTTTGGTCAAAATAACATATCTACACAAGCAAACCAAAATGAATAATTGTGCAATTATTACCCCACCTACATCAATGAGCCTGTTTGGATGTGGTCACAGTCAGTGGGAAAAAGTGAGGTGTGAACATCTCCTGACCTCTTCTGCGTGTTGGCCTTCCCACACCTACGGGAAGTGGCAGACTCCCTTCTCTTGTGCTTTGTGACATAGCTAGTCATGTCAATTACCTTTCCGTTTGCTCTCAAGTTAATTCTCTGCCTTTCCCCTGCTTTCATCTGTACCTTAAGTAAATATATTGCCCAGACTTCTTTGTCCTCTGATTTCTAAGTACGTTCAGCCAATGAGAAGCATCTGAGGATGACATGAGGGTCAAGGATGGGAGAAGTCGGGGACCTTTTCCCTTCCCCCTGTTCTCTGTGTCATTTCCTTTACCTCTGGATCCCTGCAGATAGATCTCACCAGGTGGTCCTGGCCCTTGGGCTCTTCCTTTCTTTATTCATACTTAAGACAATGACAGAAACTGTGGGAAGGGTGTTAAAAAATTCATTTAAAGATAGGCAAAGGCCTTCAACAAGAGCTCGAGTTTGATATTGGCCCCATTGCCATTCCAGAATTATTTAAACTGTGCTGCCTTCAGTCATAAAGAAGAATCAGACGCATCCTGCTGTTCAGAATATTTTTCATGTCTAGTTTTAGATATTTAATGCCTGGCCTGTGAGTTCTCAGTAAGTATGGCATGAAAAGATATAAAAAGCAAGCATGCTTGACTTTTTAGTCTATTACCATTTCAAATGTTCGTATCTTGACCGGCTGCATACCAATGCAGCATAAATCTTTCATCTGCTTTCCTATAAATAACTAGACTGTCATTTAAAGCCATGTCTATTCAGCCTCTTCAACAAAGGTAAAAATCCATGTAGTTGTTGATGGTATTTTTTCAGGGTGTCCTACAGAAAAAAAAGAGTCACTTGAAAAATCAATGTTACCTTCTATTTGATCCATTAGTTTAGCAATATCCATGACAGACTAACAAAAGACATGTTGGAAGTCAGCAACATGTCAAATACCTTTCTTCTCCCTATGGTTAATTTCTTCTCAATACATTCAATTAGTACAAATGATTTAATTTGGAAATTATGCTTTGGATTCACATTTTTAATGGAAAGTGTGTGGTATGGAATACCATAGTGTCTGTTTAAAATATTACTTATAAAGTTGTCTTTACAGTTATATATTTTTATATTGTTTTGGATGTATTGAGAGTATTTTTCAGTTTACTGAGTATTGGGAACAATGTATAGTATGACAGTCTGCAAATGTATATATTCAACTTTTAAGATAAACTAGGCTAGGCATGTGTGGTTCATACCTGTAATCCTAGCGCTCTGGGAGGCTGAGGTGGGAGAATCTCTTGAGCTCAGGAACTGGAGACCAGCCTGAACCCTGAGCAAGAGCAAGACCTCGTCTCTACTAAAAATAGAAAAAATTAGCCAGGTACGGTGGCACATGCCTATAGTCCCAGCTACTCAGGAGGCTGAGGCAGGAGGATCACTTGAGCCCAGGAGTTTGAGGTTGCTATGATCTAGGCTGATACCATTGTACTGTAGCCCAGGTGACAGAGTGAGACTCTTTCTTAAAAAATAAAAAATAAAAAAAAATAAACTCCAATAATTGGATTGACGATTTTAAGTTTGTAAGTGTTGTTGAGGTGGGAACACACACACACACATATACACAAAAATGGATATCTTAGTTTCTTTTTGCTGCTATAACAAACTATCATTAAGTTTAGTGGCTTAAGAAACAACTGATAATTCTGGAGGTCAGAAGTCTTAAATGGGTCTCTCTCAGCTAAAATCAAGGTGCTGGCAATATTGTATAAGTTTTATGGAGGCTCCAGAGGAGAATATGTTTTCTCCCCTTTTCTGGCTTCCAAAGTCTGCCATTGTTCCTTGGTTTACGGCCTCCTCTCATCTTCCAAGCCAGTCACGGCCATTCAAGTCTTTCTCACATTGCATCACTCCGGACGTGACTCGTGACTTTATAAAAGAAGCCCGAGGGAGCGTCCCAGCCCCTTCTGCCACGTGAGAATGTGTAGCAGGCCCTGTCTGTGAGGAATGAGCCTTCACCAGGCACGGAGGACTTCACAGCCTCCAGAACTATGCACATTTCTATGGTTTATAAATTACCCAGTCTAAGGTGGATTGTTAGAGCAGCCAGAATGGGACCTGGCACTGTGGCTCACGCCTGTAATCCTAGCACTCTGGGAGGCTGAGGTGGGAGGATGGCTTGAGGCCAGGCGTTCGAGACCAGAATGGAATGAGACATGCTCTCTTCCCTTCTGAGAAAGTCCCTGCTTTCTGGACATTTCACCTAGGCTGGTGCAGTGCCGTGGGCTCACAGGCCTGCTTCCCTGAAAATTGTCCATCCAAGACCGTGACAGATCCTACCAGAATTTTGAGCAGCCAAAATCTTTGTGGCTCATCTGGCTTCCTTATGAGGGAGGATAGAGAATTAATCTTTTCTTTATTGGCTTATAAGCATATAGGAGCAAAAAAGGTGTACCACCAATGAATTTCCCGAAGACGTCCTTGTTATAGAACACAGTGCAAACACAAACACTGAGCAGGTGAATTGCAGATGGCCACTAAAAGATCCTGGGAAACCTCAGTCTGCAAATCTTTTGCCTCATACGTAACTATGGATCCATTAGTGCTCTCAACACACGTGTGGAAGCTTAGAAGGCAAGTGCCTGTACTTAAGAGTCTCCCAAAGTCTCTAATAAGGAGTTTCTGAGAAGTGGCAGAAATTCCTGGCTTGCCCTGGCTTCTCTCTTCAGCAACACCGCCCTGTGCTCCCCCAGCCCTCGTGAGCCACACACTGTCCTGATTTGACCAGGTCACGGTCTCTTCACTTCCAGACCCCTGGGAATGCATCTGCTGAGAGAATGATGTCTGTTCCTCTCAACACAGCCATAAGGAGCAAGAAATGCCCAAGAATTCTTTCCAGTGCTTTCTAGGATAAAATTTAACTCCTTTTTGCGCGTCGCCATCTTGCGTTTGATTTGCTGGGTTATTTTTCTCTCTTGTTCGGGAAGGCCATGCACTTGGTACGCTAAAAGTCCCCAGTGCCCTCCCTGGCGTTAGACTTGTGAAGACTCTTTAATTTACATTTCATAGTAAATCTCTAATTCACATGAACTCATGTTTGTGTTCTTACCCCAATAAATAAATAAATAATAAAGCCAAAAACAACAACAGTAACAACAACAAATTCCTAAAACCAACCAAACAACAACAAAACACACAGGTAAAAGAACACAAGGAAATTTGGGGGGGTGGCAATAGATATGTTTAGCATCTTGGCTGTGGTGATGGTATGGACGTATGCCTATATCTAAACTCATCAAATGTATATGTTAAATATGTATACTTCTTTGTATATCCATTATTCCTCAATAAAGTTTTTTTAAAAAATCAAACCATTCCATTTATCAGGCAGGGTATGCGTATGTGTGGACTGGACAGAGCAGGAGCTAGCGGAGGATGACCAGACCGGCTGTCATGGAGCGGTACAGAAACCACAAAAACCCACTGTTAGGATGATGGAAGAACCCGCTTTCCTCAGTTGCCTGCATTGAAACCAGCAAACCACATACCAGCAGAAGAGAAGGAGCTGTTCTTCTGAAGGCAGATTTTTATAGATTAGGTTCTTTTCTGGCTGTATCACAACACTGTCATTTTTAAAAATGAAAACATTAACGCCTTATTTTTAGGCAGAAAAGCAAATTGAAGGTAAAAAAAGGCTCAAGCACAACATTTTTTGAAATAAAATTTGAAAAGGTATTTTTGGATAGAAAGCAAGTGAAGAAATGGGTGCACCATTTACATTTTAAATTCTTTCCACCAGCCACAATCTAGTCAACATGTTTGGCCCTTTTACAGGCTTCAAATGGCACAATATTTTTAGAGCAGGTAGAGGCTAAGAGGAGAAAGAACAAGTTTCTCCCACCGTAAATGACAATTTTGATTACCCTGATCTCCTACATTATGTGCTATGCATGCTAAATATTTTTGTCATTGTTTAAGTTAACGAGCATAAGAGTCAGTATCCAATTTTTAGTGTATGTCATAATGAAGGTGAATACTTTCAATTAGTTTCACAGCAGAATGAGAGAGTGTATTTTAAAAAATGATTTTAATTATAAATCACTGTATGGCCATCATCCATATTAACTCGATATCTCTATTTCATTGTACGCTTAATTGCTGAATTGGTGTGTCCCTTAGCTTGACATAAAAAGACTAGACCTTGAAGTTTGTTAATTAAAATTAAAGCTCAATTAAACTTTCAATATATTTAATCTGGTAGTGATAATGGAGCCAAGATGAAGGAGGGCAGGGTACCAAAATGTCTGCAATCAAAGTGGATTAGAAGGTGTTACTAGAGTTAGCAGCTTTGGGTAACAGTTGATAATAGCCTTGGATGTTTTTCAGCCTGAAAACATCTCAGCACCAATGCCAATGGTCAGCTCGGTATCACAGGACAGCACGGTGGTACAGGACAGCATGGTGGCCTGTGCCAGCTCTCTAGAAAGTTGAATGGGGTTTTCAACATTTAATTGCATTGGGGCAGCTTCACATGAAAATAACGATGACAGATACGGCAGCGAAGCGGGAGTCTAGAAATGCTGCAATAGAACTTGCACATTCCAGCAAAGCAGACTACACACACCCCTCTGTGGTTTGCATTTGCTAATGAAGATAAAAGAGGATGCTTTGATAGAAAGCTTCAATAATTATTTAAACAGCATGTTTTGTGGGTTGTCTTCTGATTAAAGAAGTAGTATGTGTTTATTATTGGAAATTTGGAAAATATACACACACTATATATTATATATTTTTTAATTTAAAAATTAAATCATGGCTAAGGTCTGAAACACTGTTAAAGCTTGGGGCCTTATGTCAGATTCTTTTCTCTTATTCCATCATTATCTCTGTATCACCACTGATGTACTGTTTTTATCTATGCAATGGGGATAAAGGGAAACGGCAACCAGCCTGAGGTCATCCCCCACCTGGGGAGAAGTCCTCAGTGAACTCTGCAGACTCGGGTTTCCCACAGCCCTCTGGACAGCAGACTGTTCGAACTCTTTGCTCCAAAGAGTTCAGGGCCACTTCCAAACCATATCCTGGTTGTCTTTCTTAAAGCTATTAACCTCATGGTATGAGCTTCACCAGGCACTTGCCTTTCTCTATGAGCCCATGTTCACTCCTCCGATTCTCTGAAGATTTTAGCTCCTGTTTCACTGTCACTCTGTCCAGTTCTAGGCCTGTCTTAATTCTTGGCGATTTCAATTGTTATTTAATATGCTGTCCTTGGCCTTCTCTCTGCTGAGGAGCCTGTGCTTTTTGCTTCTCAGTTTCTCATTCCTGCAGTCACACCTTATAAACCTTGTCATTACCTACAACTGCATCTCAGGCTGTGACTGCTCCCTTTGTCTTTCCCCACTCAATCCCTCTGGTATGTCAGTGTCAATAGGTCTTAGCTCCTTAGTGGGCCAACAAGTCATTAAACCTATCACTTCTCACTGCTCTTCATGTCTACCCTGTCTTACTCCTTACTCAGCTTAAAGTCCATCCATCTGTCCATTCAGTTCATTCATCATTTATTTTCTCAACAAATGTTATTGATTTGTTAAGTGGCCATATGTGGAACAAAGATACAATGTGGAAGGGCAAATGGTGGAAAGAACTATTCTGGAGACCAAGGATATGTCCATGGAAGACAAATATCTCTGCCCTGATGTAGCTTACAGTCAAAATAAATCAATCAATCAGATCCATAAGATGACAAGCAAATTAAATTTGTACTCAGGTGGTGAGTTGAATAGGAAAAACAAAGCAAATGGGATGTCAGGAGGAGTAGACTTTATATGGACTTTATATGGAATGGCCAGGAGGAGCCTCAGCAGCATGTAACATTTTAGTGAAGACTTGGAGGACGAATGGGAGGAGAAGGAGGAGGAGGGAGGCACTGTAAGTTCAGAGGCCCTGAGTTGGCGGCAGGCCTGGAGTGTGTAAGGTGCAGCACAGTGTGTCTGCAGGGTGCTCGGCCAGAGGGGACCAGGTGGAGAGGGGTCATACTGGCGATGGGGTGGGGTAGTTTTGGAAGTGATGCAGAGTTAACATTTAAAGTCAAGACTTTGAATTCATACTCAGCTCCATATCCCTCTTTCTTACCACCCTACTCGATTCAACCATAGCCCTGGTTATATACAACTCTGTCTACACTGCATGCAGTTGTGGGCTGAGCTCCACTGAGGAAGTGCATTTCACCACAGTGACTGGGCTCACTTGAGCTTCATGATAACTCACCTTGAACAAGCTCTTAGTGTTGCCACCTACTCCCTCTCCCCACACTCCACCACACGCCATACCACACAAACACACATACATAACACACACCGCACATAAGCACACCGTGCACTACCTGCACACGACACACCGCATAAAGACATGCTCACACTAAGTTGTCTTAGTCCAAATCAGAGGTTATTCAATACCTCTTCTTTCTTTAAACCAAATACTTCTTTTTAGATGGTAAAAAGTGAATTCTGGGTCTAAGGGCACGTGAGCACGTAGATGTGGTGGTAGCTGCCTGTGGAATTTTTCTTCTGGTTTCTTCATTTTATTCAATCGACTGAAAGGCAAGATTGTCATCTGAGAACAAAAACGGTAAGGGAGAAGGGAGAGGTGAAAGGGAACACCAGAAGTTGCATTTCTCTAACTTTTTAAATCCCCGTGAGCAAAGATAATTATTCTCTCCTCTTCCACGGGAAAAGAAAGTAATTACTTACCAGAAAGCACCCAGTTATTACAAACAGAATGTTTCTCAGCTCTCAGGGGTAATATGGTAGGAAATAACCACTTTCCACCAATTCAGGATAAATCACTTCCCCAGTAAGAGATGGTGTGATGAGAGACCAGGAGTGGAAGTTTCGTAGAGGGATAAAATATGTAGAGTTTTGATTCAGTCCTGCCTGAATTTTTATCTTGGCCCTCTTGCTTCATACTGAGACTCAGATTCTCATCTGAAATGGGGATAATCTTGGGTTATCTTTTGCAAGGACTAAATGACACATGCAAATATAAGGTACAGAGGAAATATTTAATAAATGTGGTTCAGCAGGAACATATTCCTCTAGGTACATATTCATCACGGCAATTTAAAAAATGTCAACTGAGTTTTCTACAGTGTAGTTTCTGCTTCAAGACTCCATTCGCCTCATTGCAGAAAATGCCACTTTTATCAAGTCAGGGTAAACATCCACTTTAGGACCGGTGGGTTTCCTCCACCCTCCTTCTCCCTGGAATGACGTATTGACGGGGCAGGCTCAGGCAGCTTCAGTGTTGAGGAAGACTTGCCTCGTCTTCAGTGGCAGTATCTGAAATGCACAAGCTTCAGATTTGGTCCACACACACAGACATGTCCCCACACTAGCATCTGCTGCACTCACTGCCCACCTGTCCATTCGCCAGTCAAATGGTCCATCCCACTCTCCTCTGAGGAATTCTTCAGCCAAAAATCTAAGTATTTTCTTGATCTTTTTCATTTTTCCATAAATACATCACCACACACTATCAACTGCTTTTGAAACAACATTCCAAATGTATCTACCTTCATACACTTCCCCAGCCCACCCGAGTCATATCTCTTCCCCAGATTTCTATAGCGGCCTCCTGATTGGTTGTGCTGCTTTCAATCTCCCGCTATAACTTTCCAGTTCATCATGGTGCAGTCACAGTAATCTTTAAAAAGCACAAGTGTATTAATCACTTGCTTAAAACCTCCCAATTTCTTCTCATTTCATGTAGTATAAAATATAATATCCTTCCCCTGGTGTACAAAGCCCTACCTGACCTGGATCCTGCTTAATCTCTCTGACTTCATTAAGTATCAGTCAAGCTGTCATGCACATTAGCTTTCTTGTTCTGAATACACTAAGCTCTTCTATAAGGTGTGAGCCCTGCATTAGCAGTGTCTGGGTGGAAGGCCCTCACTTTGATCTTTGTAAGGCTGCACTTCCAGCCAGATTTCTTCTTTCTGCTTCAGCCTAAATGCTCCTTCTTCAGAGAAACCCTCCTTGACTATCCAATCTAAGGTAGCTGCTCACCTCACTTTCTATAACATGGTATTTTACTTCTCTGCATATATATTTTCTTGTTTATTTATGTTCATCTATTTAGTGTCAGTCTCACTTAGCTATATGTATATAGTTATACAATTTATGCTATAGTTTAGTGCAGGGAAATTTTCTATTTTCTTCATTATTTAATTTTCATCACATAAAAGGTGCTTCTGACACCTGGTTTTTTAATGAACCTGTGGTATGTGTATGAACAAATGAAATTCTCCTGTGGGTAAGTGATAGGAAATTAATCAACAACAGATAATATATATGTAGAACATTTGCCTATTTGATTAGCTACAATTGATAAAATAATTTATAGAGATATTGTCAATTTGGCAAAGAGTAAGTAGTATTTTCTTGTTCTAATATGCATTTCTTTTATTAACTAATTTTGTCTATATTGTAGTAGCTATTTATATTTGCTGTTTTGTGAATTGCCTATTTATCCTTTGACAATTCTCCCACCATGAAGCTAATAACTTTTAGTTATAAGATTAAACCTATATACTAAACCTATAATTCATTTCCTAATTTGTAAATATTTTTTACTAAGTTATCCTACTTGTCTTAATTGTCATATGATGTTTAGATCATATATCAGTTGTCATATGATGTCATATGTTTGTCTTAATTATATGATATAGAATTTTGAGTTTAATAAATTTAAAAATTTGTCTTTTTTCTATGATATTAGTTCATTCCTTTACCAAATATCTACTGACCAGCTTTTGTACACCAGGCATTTTATTTTGTGAAGCAAACAATAAATAAATTTCTAATAATTATAATAGCTATAAAAAATGAAACAGATAAAAAGGGAAAGAGGCTGACTTGGTCATAGCAGTATGGGGGAATTGGGTGGTCAGCAACAGCACTGATGAAAAGTTGGCATTTGGGTAGAGGGGGAAAGATGAGAACGAGGCAGTCACGTGAGTTGACGTTGCACTCCAGGAAGAGGGATAAGGAATAAGCAAAGGAATAAATAAAGAGCTTGG
The DNA here is from genome assembly GCF_020740605.2 of Lemur catta. Lineage (NCBI taxonomy): Eukaryota > Metazoa > Chordata > Mammalia > Primates > Lemuridae > Lemur > Lemur catta. The sequence continues at coordinate 9,675,240 of NC_059135.1, forward strand.
CATATTTAAGAAACTAGAAGGCCAGGGCGTGTGACTGTTTAGATGATGCTCGGTGTTGTGGGAGAGGGAGGAGGTGGGTGGCACTGAGACTTGGGGTAGGCTGGGACAGAATCGTGTAGGACTTTGTAAATTATGTTAAGGAAATCATATGGTAAAGTCTAATTGCATTTGGAACACATTAGCAGTGTTTTAAACAGAAAAGTGACATTTCTGATTTAAAAACATTATCCCTTTTAGTTGAATATGGAACATAGTCTGTAGGATGGATAGGGTAGAAATAGGCAAACAAAGAGATTGTTGAAAATATCCAGACAAGGGGAGATAATATCTTAGTCCAGGAGGGGAGTGATGGAGACGGTGTAAAGGTCTTACTTGAGATATACTTGGGAGGCAGAGCCAACGAGACCTTCCATACAGGTAGGAGAAGAGTTAGAAAAATTACCCAATAGATGGCAACTAAAAAAATGACTGAGAAAGAAGTGGGTTTGGTGAGATGCGGTGGTGTTGTGGTGGTTTGGCAATACTGTTTAGAGATGCCTGTCAGGTGGGCATTTGACTGTGAGGCTCAGAGGAGAACTACTTCATCAAGAGATACACACTTGGGAATCACCAGGGCATACAAGCTGTTGAAGTGCCTGTGCCGACCATGAGGAGTACAGCCACATCACTCCAGTCCTCAGCATCTTCAGATCTCTGTCTTCTCCATCTTCACATTTTCTTCTCTATGCGTGATCAAATTTCCTTCTGGCCTCTTCTTGTAAAAGACCTGTGATCACATTTAGGGCCCACCAGGACAGCCCAGGATAATCCCCCAAAGTCAAGATCCTATATTTCATCATATCTGTGAAGTCTTTGCCATATAAAACAATATTGACAGGTTCCAGGGATTAGGACTTTAAATCTTTGGGGGCCATTATTCAGCCTATTACAATCATGTTCTGCTTAAGTCCATTAAAAACAATATGGAAATACTGTCATAAATTGAAATTGAAATTGGAAAAGTCCTTATCAAAAATAGAAAGAACTTTGTTCACAGGTTATATGTTTTCATCATTTCAAACAAGCCCTTCTAGACTCTAAGGAAATTGCTGAAAACCATCGTTGTTCTAGTTACATCTTGAGGGAGTTGGAACAGGGTGGAGATCTTAAGTATGCCAAGGCAGATGGGTGCTGTGCTTAAAGAAAATCAAAACCTGATACCACAGGAGTCAAGGATTTTACTTTTTTTTTTTTTTTTCAACTACAGCAACTCTGTGGCAATCTATTCAGAACCTCGGAAACACGATACAATAGAGTCAGCAGAAGGCAGACACCATGTGAAGCATGGCTGTGGTCCAACCCTCAGCCCAGATTTATGACTATTCTGCCACCCAAGGCTTCTAACTTAATAGGACGTATAGAAAAATGGCTTCTTACTGGTTTCCTTTGTGGTAATGGAAATAACAGAACAGCCTAAGCTTCGTATTACTGAATCGCTTCTTGAGACTCTGGGCACACGAGGGGAGGCCTGTGTGGTGTGGGGTGAGCTGGGAAGCAGTTTTTGTGTTTCGTGCCCACTGAGGGACATTAGTGTGGATTATCCAAGAAAGGTGAGGGCTCCACAGGCTGTAGGAAGTGAAGTGACAAACCCTTTAAAAAGAGACAGAGAGAGAGAAAGAAGTATGGATTTTTGATACTTTTCCAGAGAGAGTTAGGATAAGAATAATAATGGTAAAAAAATAATGAGACCACATCCCTCCTGTACACAACACTCTTGATTATGGGTTGGGGTAGCTGGGGAAGCCTGTGACCTCTTCCCCTGGTGAAAAGCACAGCTGTTGGGGTGCTGAGTGCCCCGGGACTGAGTTGGAGGGGGATACTCAGTGCTGCTGACAACATTTGTGCAACACAGTGACCACCGTCGTCTGGACACAGGGAAGAGCCTCCTGCCGCCTTCACAGCTCCCCTTGGATTCTCACACAATGCTAAAGAGAGGAAGAGACCTCGCCACACTGAACAAGTGGGATTGAACAATTTTCTCACCATGCTGATGGGGTTTAGAAGAGGTTTTATTTTATTTTTTTTAGGAAACACACCACCAATGTGATGCTACCTTTTTGAACTTCAGCATTATGTCTTAAACTTATACGTGCAGTATAGGCATATAACAAAAGTTACAAAACCGGGACCAAGAATGATTACATTTCAGAAACTCAGTCGCTGGATAAAGACAGATCTTGTAACTTCCTATCAAATAAGTTTCAGTCAAATTAAAATTCTCTAAAACAGGACTTCTTGCCATAAGCAACGAGCAGAACAATTTGTATAAAATTCTTCTATCTGTATAAAATAGGGGGGATATTTATACGCATTTCCTTTTGTGCGGATGAAATGTCTCCTGAAGGGCACTCCCATGGCCCTTAGGACACTTTCCCTCCAGGAAGGGAAACTTAGTGTTTGGGCCAGGGAGGGAGGGGGACCTTCATGGCCTGTGTGCAGTACTAGTGGCAGTTAGACCAGTCCCATTGCTGAAGAAGACACAGAGGACCCTGACAGCAATGCTTTCTCATTTTCAGTTTATTGCAGGGAAAGGATTCCATCCACTTAATTACAGAATTAAAGAAGGGACATTACAGTGAAACGATGCCACACAGCAGGGAGACTGCAGAGGCTGAGTGTGAGTTCCAATTGTTCTCTCTCTGTAGGGCCACATCAGACATGCTTTCTCTCTGGAGTCAGGAACCTCAGACATGTGCACAGCACAACTTGGAACTTGGGAGCCCAAGAGTCTTAGCTGAGGCTTCTTACACCTTGCTTGTCATGTAGGCGTATTTTTTACTGTGTAAACAGACCCAGCAACAGCCCGCTGAGGAGTCTGGCTCCTGATTACACAGGCAATGTCTGACACAGGCAATGTCTGACACAGGCAATGACAAAGGCTTTCCCTGGCAGGCCTCACGGGGAAAGCTGCCCTGTCTACGCCAGGCTGGGTGCACAGCAAGGCACTGCAGTCTCTGAAGGGAGCTGCAGCCCAGGACTCAGGCGCCCCGGCTGGTCATGCTCTCAAGCGTTTGCATTCCTAGTCCCAGCACCTTATTCCTATGTCTCTTGATCTGTGGTCTTGGGCAGGAGCCTTCTTCAGGTGCCTCTGCTGAGGAGGAGGAAGGAGATCCTTGAAGACAGTGTTCCCCGTTTCTTGGTGCTTTTCCATTCCTAGTGCTGCCCCCTCACCCTCACCCTCACCCTCACACACACCTCAGGAGCTGTAAACCTGCCTTTTGCTCAGGCTGCCTCACAGACCCCAATATCTACACCGATCCACCTGCCCCTGCACCAATGCATTGCTCTGGGGAGCAAATGGAGCAGGGGGAGTTGGCCTTGTCTTTGGTTTTAGACTCTTGCTTATAACATCGCAGTAACTGATTAAAGGATTAACATTTTCATTTTTTCCCTGTTGATTTAATTGGCTACTCTGAATTCTGACAGCTTAGCGCTCTCTCTCTGCCAGCTCAGCTGAGCTTCTGACACCCACTGGAGGTCTCACTGAGACCAGAGATAAGGCATCAATGTCACTGCTATCAAGAAACAGTGCTGACAAGATGGAACAAAGTGCCCCAAAACTCCTAGAACCCATGATGACGGTGCAATGCTATCAGGGGTCAGTGTCATGCGGGCCTGTCAACAAAGCCACTCAGGCAGGAATTGAACTGAATTAGACTGAACCTTCATATTACAATGCACTTTGGTTACTTGTTTGAAGTATACGGCTATGTGGAAATCAGGGCACAACTGGGGAAGCACAACCACCATGATAGAACAGGAACTTACACAGTTGTGCAAGAATTTGGAAGAAGGGTCTAAACAGAGGAATTAGTGGACAGAGGAAAGCATGGGTAGGTGGGCACGACGAGGTGGGAGGCGAGGCCTGCCCCGCTCTGCAGGGCGACTGCCCATGAAGGGACAGCCGCAGGTCTCCGTGGAAGGGCCCTGCCTCACGGCCTTTGCATTTGCTGCGTTCTCCGCCGGCAATAACCTCCCTAGACATCCACGTGCCTTGTTTCTTCTTTCCTCCCTGTTTTACTCAGATGGAACCATCTCCTCAGGCTACTTATTTAAAATTGTGACCAGATTGTCCCACTTTTTTTTTTGTACTTTATGTATTCTTCATATCACTTACATTCTAAAATACCCTATATTTGCTTGTTTATTTTGTTTATTTCCTATCACGATGGCAGACATTTTAGTGTGCTTTGATTCTCGTTTTATCTACTGTGCCTGGAGCAGTGTCTGAGACGTGCTGCTGCTCAGCAAGTACGTGCAGACTTTATGAGCAATGAAATTATGCAAATGATTCTTGGGTAGTTTATAGTCTCAGAGGAAAAAAATGTCTATTTCCATAACGTTTTCAAAAATACAGCATGAATGCTTTTGATCAATTCCCCAGTTTGCACCCAAAGATACATAGTTTGCCCCCAGTAGAATTAACAACCGCTTTAATGAGCCGGGCCACTTTATTAAGTTTGTTATCATCCCTAGACATGAAGGTCTAGAGATAATCTGATTATATTATAACTTATAATTAGTAAATTTTTAAGACCAGTAGAGAGATAAAATGGTGATGCATGACCCACGTCTCATTTTATTTCCTGATCCTCAGCTTTAAGTTTCTGAGAAAATAGAAGAAGAACCGTTAAGAGGAAGATATGCTTGACTAAGTGTGGTTCAATCTGCGTAACTTAATTGTCACACTGTCTCTGGAAGTAGGATAATTTATAGAAGTGTCTCTTCTATGGATAAAGACATAGGCACAGAGGGTCAGTCGATAATTTAGCAATGGGCTGTGAAAGTGCTCAAATGTTGCTGGCTCCTGTTTTTATTTTCTTCTACAATAGTCTTTACATTGGATAGATTTAATCTGTAGTTTTATCCTATGGTTTGGAATGGGATACATTTTCATGGTAACAAACTTAGGTATGCAAAATGCAACTTGTGCAACTCAATCCAATTTCCTTGCTGTGGGTTCAGGCAAAAGTCTTTCTCCAACATCCTCTTTGGATCCCGTGTCCACCTGCAGTCCCTGTGGCAAAGTAAACCTGTTCCACCCCACAGCAAGCTCCGGGGTGGACACAGTGGCTTGTATTCATTTGCTGGTATATTTTGTTGTATATCCAATGGCACATTTGAACCTAAAAATTATGAAACTGGCATTTTTGTGGTGGATTGTTCTGTGAACCAATTACTCCTTCCCTGCAGGTGCAGGTGATGGTGGCTCTCAGTATCTCACAGATTTAGCTGTAAGAGGTTATGAAACAGTTGGTTTATTTCTCCATCTTTCCATCACAACTTTTAGGTACTTTTTTTCTGAAATCAACTTGTTCACAGTTGTGCTAGCCAACTTTAGAATACTTAGAATCCTCTTAGGCATTTCCATAGTTGCTGTGCTCTACACTAAATTCTGTATAACTCTTCAGTTGTTCATCTAGAAGTGGGTGCTGTGAAGAGCAGGGAGAAATAAATCCACAGAAAGAGTATAGGCCCTGGGATTTTGTGGCTGATAGGATGATGTAGTTAGAGAATTTTGGGGTCAAATCCTTGTTCTCTTTTCCATGGGCATTGTGAACATGTCAGAAATGCTTATATCTGGACAATGGGGACATTTCCATTTTGAAGTATTATTATTTACATGGAATATTACATGCTAATCATCTAGAACAGAATGATTTAGTAGACAAATATTCTCTTAGCTCAGACATATGTTATTTAAAAATATTCAAAGGAAAATGTGAATATTTTTAAATAATTTGTCTCTAAAAGCATGAGAAATGAGAAAGGGAAGTTAAAAACAAGCAAAAAAAATAATAATCCACCACCAATAGCAAAACTGTGAGGCAAGGAAGGAGAGTAAAACAGATTCTTTTCTAGGCACAAAGTGAAAGGGTGACTAGATTTGTTCATGCTAAATTGGCAATTATTCTTGTTCTATAAAGCCATTTCTAATATGCAGAATTTTTAACATTATTTTATTTTAAATAACTCTTCCTTTTTAAAAAAAGCATTATATTTCATTTTATGCTACACTTCAATTTTGTTAAGCAACTTTCATAAATTCATTATTATAGTCCACTTGGCTATTATGAAGATAATTTTGAAGATCAGCTTCCTTTCTAAAATACAATACCCTATATATTAAAAACCAGGATTGTTCACATGTATGAAGAATGGGAACCAAGCTAGTAAAACTAAACAAGAGATTGAAACGTTTCCTCCCTCAGTTATCCCATTAGTTCGGCAAACATTTAAGTGAGAGATGTGATAGCATATGCCCAGTATAACCAGAAGGCACTAGTAACCAACAGTTACTAGTACAGTAGTTGAATAAATAGATGCTTAATAAATCTTTGTTCCACCTTAATATTTTACAGTTGAGGGACTAGAGGTTAGGGAAGCTAAGTGATATGCCAAAGGTCATAGAGTTAATGATAAGTAAGGCCACATTTAGAAGCCAGGGTGAAGTTATTAATATAACAGACACCAAGCATCATCTGGCTGACTTCATGCCCATGTAATCATACAGTTCCACAGCGCCCCACACTCAGAACCAGGGCAGGCACCCGGTTCAAAGCTCAACTGTTGCTGCCTTGAAAATCCTCATACAGTGTTTTTTTTTCATAAGAGATCTCACATTTTTGCTTTGCCCTGGGCCCTGCAGATTATGTAGCTGGCCTTGACCCTCACACAGTCTCATAATTCAACCTTCAAAACAGATTTGAAGATACTGGATTGAGAAATCCCCTCCACAGATACATGCAGAGTCAAAGACTTCGGCCTGCTCTACAAAAGCAGCAGGAGGAAAGGCTTCCTCTCCCTCCTGTCAGCTCTTCCCAGGGCCATGAACATTCCTTTTTAGAGAGCTGGCAGGAAAACATTGGGCTGAATGACAATTGCATTGCACCCGCGTGAATTATATCAGCAGTACCAACCTCCACACTGAATTGACAGCACAACTGCTCTCATCAGACACCTGAGGCCATACCTGAAATCGCAACATTTAGATAATAAATAACAGCATCCTGCACATAAAACTCAGTGTAACCTTCAGCAATTGCTGCATCTTCCTGTCTCTAAGTCTCACTCTCGCCCAGGATAAAAATGCTCTCCGGTCTCCTAGTGCCTTCTGCAAAACTTCAGCAGGATTCTAGAGAGTACCCCAGACCCCAGGTTTCTGCCATCTCCCTCCCACTGGTACATCAAAATTGTCTCAGACTGCTTCTGGGAATCTGAGAGTTACTGAGGAGGTAAACTGATAGACTACTTAAAATTCAAGCTTTAACAGCTGTACACAGACCTGGCTTTGAAAGAGTAACACAAATGATGAGCTGCATCTGCCTTCCGTTTCTGCCCTGCATGCTCTGTGATTATTCCTGGGATGCAGAGACTCCCACTGACACGCCCACCCAAATACCTCCCTCAGAGGCTGACTGGTTCTGATATTTTCACACCTAAAGGTCTTTAGAGGGCTTATGGTAGGAACTCCTAGTAAAATACAAATTATGAGGGCAAAAGAACAGGCTAATTTATGTAGCTGGCAGTCGCTTGCACTCCAGTGTAAGTTTATTAGATGTTTTCTGGAATCTAGACTTTATAATGATTGCAATGCTATACAGAGCAGGGGAGGGAAGGGCAGGGAAGAAGGGTTGAGATCTCAATGCTTCCCTGGAAACTCAGTCAAGTTTTTTTCCATTAGATCATTCCTCTTCTCTGAATATCTATTGCAAATTTCCTAAAATTTCCCTGCATTACCCACCTCTCCACACTGGCTTCCTCTCCGTCCTTCATTTGCAGCAATAAGATTGTGGTTCTTCTATCCCAGGGGAAAGGTAAACTAATGAGCAGATTTTCCTGTCACCAAACATACAAACCCACCTGCAATGCCATACTCCCGTTCTAATGGGGGTGTCATCTAATGTCACTTCTGAATCACAAGATGTTCCCTCTCTGGAGATTTCATATTAGCAATCAAAGATTTCAAGTCTTCCAATCTTAAAAACAAGCATCCGTCATGGCACCCATAACTCTACCTAATAATGTGTGGTCCTAATTCTATCCTCCACTGTTAAGTGCTATAAAGATGTATTTCCACCCACTCTGCCCATTTTCCTCTCCTCCCACTGATCGTATACAATCCTGCTCTGTCCCCATCCTCCATATTTGTCCCCTCTAGGGTGATCCATGTGGTTCACTACAATGGATACTTTCCATCCTTCATTTAGCCTGATTTCCAGCAGATCTTGAACTGGCCAGTGGAATCTACTTCTTGACATCTTTTCTTCCTTTGGCTTTTCCTTACGTTCCTCTGGCTGATATCTCAATCCCCTTTTCTAGTTCTACCTCCTCTACACTAAAGTGTTTGTAATTTTTCAGGGCTCAGCCCTAAGCATTCTTTCCTTCTCATTTTATTTTTTCTAGGTAATCTTAGCACATCTGCTCCTAAGGACTTCATTTACCATCTCTGTGCTAAGTCTGCCAAATATTTCTTTTCAGGACAAACCCACCTTCTACTTCCCAGGCCCATATGTAACCCTAACTATTGATGTGTCCACTGAGAAGTCTCCAGAAGCCTGAAACTCAATATGTCTAAAATTGAACTCATGGTCTTTCCCCAAATACCTTTTCCTCTTTTCCCTGCAGAATCACTTATCTTAGTAAATGATGCCACCACCAACTCATGCCAGAAATATGGAAATGATTCCTAACTCTTCCCACTCCTTCAGCCCTCACTTCTAATTAACCATTAAATCATGGTGATTCTGACATCAAAATAACTCTCAAAGAGGTCTATATGTTTTCTGTATTCACCGCCACCACCTTAGTCTGTGCCGCCATCATTTTTACTTCCCCCTTTGCAATATTCTCTAACTGACATCACACCCACGTGACCTTACCCATCCAACCCAGTCTTTCCTGAGAGGTCAGGTAGATGCTTTCCAAATGCTGGTCTCTGACACTTCTCAGTTTATAACCTAATTTAGTAGCATAATGGTCTGAGACCCCAATCCAGGCTGTAACTCCTGGCATGATACAGACCCAGTGGCTGCCTCAACCTGTGCCATTCTCAATGCTCCAATCAGAGTGGAACCTTGAACATCACCTACTTCTTCTTACCTTAGCCTTTGCCATACTCTTCCATTGGCTCGAAAAATCTCTTCTTCCTAATATTCACCTGGCTACATCCTATGCATCTAAAGGATGCCACTTGAATATTGCACTCAGTAAGCCCACCCAATACTTTGTATCAGGCTGATGTGATATATTTTTACAGTACCTTGTACTTCTTTCATTACTTGCCACAATTTTAATTATTTGCATAATATCTATCCCACCCCCACTGCCCCTAGACAAGTTCCAAGAGACAGAAATGATGTCAGTCTCTTTGATTTTTCTGAACTTTTCACTTTGCCTTGTATCCTACACAAAGTGGAAGTTTACAAAATATTTGTTAAGTGAATGTATAGAAAAATAGAAAATGCAGTTACTGAAATCCTACTTTGGAATTTTGTAAAGTTAAGACCACAGTCGCCTTCAGGCTGAGCCTTGAGCTCTTGGAAATGGCAGATAGAGGATTATATATACCTGAGAAAAATGACATATCTGATTTCATAAAATTTTGTCAGCTTAGATATGGCCCTAGTTTCACAGTTTAAGAGTACACAGCTGTGCTGAGGGACCTCTACAAAGATGTGACTGTAATAAGTCGGCATGACTCAGACAGCCTCTGTGATGGCAAGTGGTTTGTTTCTAGGATAAATTGGTTTGTATTACTTTTATGCATGCCTGGGTGGTAAATCCCAGGGCCTCGCAAGCTCAGATGCAACACATCAGATCACACAGAGGTATTAAGAGGCTGAATTTTCTCATCTACAATGTTTTCACTTATGGTGCATATTTCAGTTATATATATATATATATATACACTGTGTATATATATATAGTATATATATATATATTATATATATAAACACACACACACACACACACACACACACACATGAATTTTCCATTAATTTGCTATTGTATCTCTTTTCCCTACTTTTTGCTATTTTCTTTTGAGACTGGAAGTAACAACAGCAATATCATTTCTAAAATGTACTAGTAATAAAATAGCTTTTTAAAAAAGTAGAAATACTTCATTGCATGAGAATAGATGTTTAAAGCATTTGCTAATCTTTTACATTTTATTACACTATTTTTCTTCAGATCATTCTAAGAGGATTAATTATATATAAGGTTGAGCATTTTCAAAAATTTAAATGTATCAATTTGTTTTCTGTGGTGCAACAATGGTTAACAAATGATGGGGAATATGGTATTTTGTGTCTTTACCTCTCAAAAAAAAAAAGGAGGTAAATGTACAATGTATTTCATGGCCCTAAATATAAAATATCTGTATCCCCAAATCAGTAAACTATAAATTAATGAAAATATAGGGCTACAGTAAGTGTGCCCATTAATTTAGATAACAATACTTGTATCCAGGAAACTGCTAATACATATTCTTGACAGACATGCATACCCAGGTTATTTTCTTTATAGGACATAGCTTATATTAACATGGTTTTGCCATTTCTTCCATGTCTTTGTTTTTTCATTTATTTAATGAAACATTGCTTATTTATGGTCACTTATTTTCTAGCTGTACTTATAAAAGCTCAGGCAAAAATATCATTTTCTCTGCTTGTTTGTATTAGTGGTTCTGATCTTCCTAGAAACACTTTTTAAAAAAGTTTTTGTTGACATCAACCCAATAAAGATTTGGAACACTCTCTGACTTTTGACAATTGAGAAACTACACATAGTCTCAACTATGATTAGAGCAGGCATCTGTCTCCTCCCTCCAAAGAAGATTGAGATATCTTAAGATAATTTTGTACAGCACCAAAAGCACTTAGGGTTTAATTGTGTACTTTATTACATTTTTCATTAGCTCCATAAACAGCAGAAAAATGGACAATAGGCAAGAGAAGGCAATTTATTTAAAAAAAACAGATAAAATGTGCATGTTGAATTGATTATTTCCCCAGTGATGAAGAATTATTCATAGAAATTTGATACCATTTTCAGCTATTCTATTGACAAATATTAATATGAATGATAAAGAACTTAGATAAAAGAAGAGGATTCTGGAAAGATTCAGAGAATGCCTCATGCTTTCTCCTCATTATCGACAGAAATACCTCTGGTTCATCTGTCCAAATGGCTGTGGGAGGCGGTAGGTTCCCAAGTATGAGAAAGATCTTTAGCTCTGGGGATTGAGGAATCCTTAGGAAGAAACTTAAGAAGGGCTTTCTTTCCATGGGCTGAGATCATGACAAGAGAGCTTCTGAACAAAGATTGTGGGGATATTGGAAATGGCTTGGTCTACAGAAATATGTGAACGCCTGGGGATTTGGAGGGGACAATACTGGACCCAAGTGTGTGTGTGTGTGTGTGTGTGTGTGTGTGTGTGTGTGTATATGCTTAGCTGGGCCTTGTCTTGTTAGCCTTCAAAAGGCAAGACAGAGCTCAAAAGGGGAATTGAGTTCTCCCTACTTGCGGGGCCGAGAGAGTCTGAGAAAACCCAGTCATGGGAGGGGTGGGGATTTCCTGTTGCCTACTTGCTGCTATAGGCTTAGCCCACAAAAGTAGGTGGTCATCTAACTTTCCATTTCCTCTGAGAGTTGTTGCACTTACGGTGCTTCAACAACGAGAGCTGATCCCTGAAGAGATCACAGGAAAAATAATTACATATCTCTGGGATCTAAGGAAAGGAAGATCAAATAGAGCAGGTACCAGGCAAAACAAACAAGAAAAAACCTCTGGAGGAGACAGTTGAGGGCTCAAACAACAATAATATGTAATAATAGTATTGTGAAGAACTAGCTTAGTATAAAATAATAATTTCTAGAATACAAGCTTAATTTTTGAAGCAGGAAATTCAGTAGGTGAGTTGAAGTATGGCATAGTTGTTGTTAAGACTGAAATTTGTGGCATGAAAGAGTAAGTGAAAGAATATGTCTCACAGTATAGACCAAAAATATGAAAAGAGAGAAAACTTGGAAAGAAAGATGTGAAATCTGGAGGATCCGTTTCAGAAACGTAACATCCAAATCACAAGTTGTGTTTTCTTGCACTTGTTAATACTGAGAGCTGTGGCTTTTTGCTGGTTGTTGATTGGAGGCTGCTCTCACCTCCTAGAGGTTTCTATCAGCTCTTTAACATGTGAACCTCCCAACATGGTCACTTATCCCTCAAACCTAGGTAGGGAGAGTACGTGTGCTAACAAGCTGGGTTCTTGTGTAACATAATGTAATCATTGGAGTGGTAGTTTCAGATTTATTAGAAGCAATTCACAGGTCTTCGCACACTCAAGAACGGGGTGTTATACAAAGGCATGAATGCTAGGAAGTAGGGAACATAGGGGCCATCTGAGAGTCTGTCTACCATAACATAAATTGTATTATTAAACTGTCTTGATTTGTTTGCATCAACCACCTCACAACTTGTTTCCTCTTCCATCTGTTCTTTCTCTTTTCTTATCTGATTAGGATTTATTAGAAACTTTTTATATTTTATTTCCTCTACTATACTGTTAGCTCTATTTTCTTGAATTCCTCTTTTAGAAGTTTATTGACTCTAGAAATTAAAATACACATCTCGAATTCATCACTGTCTACCTTGAATTAATAGTTTACTATTTTATAAATAATATAAGAATTTTACAGGAGTAACTCCATTTAAACTCCATTTAACCACCTCTCAGCCTTTGTGCTACCATTTTCATGTATTTTTCTTCTACTTACATTATAAACCACGCAATATTTTGCGACTGTATTTTTATTTAAATAATCAATAGTCTCTTAAAATGTTAAAAACTATCATAGATTTCCCCACGATTTATTATTACTTTGACTCTTCATTCCTTCTTTCAAAATTAGGCTTCTGAAATAATTTCTCTTCAGACTAAAGAATTTAGTTTAGTGTTTATTGTAGTACCTATCTCTTGCTGATGAATTATTTCACTTTTTTTCTGAAATATATTTTTTTTCACTTTCATTTTTAGCAAATAATGTCACTGGTTATAGAATTCTAGAGGTATGGTTCTTTTTCGGTGCTTTAAAGACTTCATTGTATCGTCTCCCGGATTCTATTATCTCTGATGGTAAACATTCTTATTTGTGTTTCACTGAATGGAATTACCCTATTGTGTCTGGCTGGTTTAAATACTTTGTCTTTATCTTTGGTTTTCAGCAGCTTGGGTATAATGTGGCTAGTTTTGGTTTTCTTTGTATTTATTCTCCTTGGCTCTGTGTCCTGATGTATTGTGTCAATTTTGTAAAATCCCCAGCAATTATCTTCTCAAATGTTGTCTACAGACTATTGTTTTTGTCCTTTTGTCCTCCCACTTTGAAACTCTCATTGTGCATATACCAAACCATGTGACGTTGTCTTACAAACCTCAGACTGCGTGCTATTTTTCAGTCTCCTATTTTTTTCATTGTGTTTCAGATTGAATAATTTGTGTTATGCCTTAAATTCACTGATTCTTTCCTCTGCTGGATGCAATCTGTTTTTCAACCCACTGACTGAATCGTTGGTCTCTGCTTTGTAATTTTTAGAATTTCAGTTTGGTTCATTTTCATAAGTTACTTCTCTCTGCCTGATCATTTCAATAGTTGGGCCTTCTGTGATTCTCCCTATATTTCCTCTTTATTTATTTATTTTTTTACTATGGATTACATTTCCTCTTTGCTTCTTACATGCCTCATATTTTTTTTTATCATATGGCATATATTATACATATATTTTTAAAGTAGCAGCTGAAGCGAGTACTTTTTTTTTCCATAGGCACCTGTATTGAGGAACTTTTCTTCTGAATCTTAGCTAGAGTTGAGCCAGGTGGGGCCTGGGTTACAGCTTCAGTTATTTTCTGATCTTCTTCATCCCACGCTCCATGAAAGTACAAGATCTCTTTCTGCTTTCTGGCATCATCACCAGCAGCCACTTATTCCAGTTGGTAGAATTAAGTTTGTTTATGGAATATATTAGCCTGCACAGTCCTTAAAAGTTTGGCCATACATATGTATTTTTTTTTCTAGTCTTGGAAAAATCTCTCAGACTGTGGCTACTGCTTTTGTACCAGAATTGGAACACATTCCTTTTGGGAATTTATTTAGAATAATTTTCATCTATAGCTAAAACATGTTTTAAAGAAAAGCATTTTTAAAGATTTTTAAATTAAAGATTTAAAAATTAGAGATTTTCATAGGGATTGCATTGAATCTGTAGATCACTTTGGGTAGTATAGACATTTTAGCACCTCTTGTATTATCCTGGATAGAGCTGGAACCCATTCTACTAAGTGAAGTATCATAACAATGGAAAAACAAGCGCCACATCTACTCACCATCAAATTGGTTTTAACTGATCAACACGTAAGTGCACATATAGTAATAACATTCATCGGGTGTCTGGCAGATGGGAGGGCAGAGGAGGGGATGGGCATATACACACCTCATAGGTGCGGTGCACACCATCTAGGGGATGGACATGCTTGAAGCTCTGACTCGGGTGGGCAAAACAATATATGTAACCTAAACATTTGTACCCCCGAAATATGCTGAAATAAAAAAAAATTGCTACAGTACAATTTATCAGTGTTTTATGTTTATTGTTGGTTGATGTTTTTTGTATGTAATACAAGAAATCTTAGTGCAATTCAACATCTCTAAAATTTTCTCTTATTTTCTTTAAGAGGTTTTATAAGTTTAGCTCTTACCTTTATGTCTAGATTCAATTTAAGTTATTATTATTATCACTTTCATCCAGTTAAGGGTTAGCTTGCCTTCTTGAATCTGTATATTTTTGTCTCTTACCAAATTTGGAAAGTTTTCCACAATTATTTCTTTATGTACTTTTTTAGCCCCACCCTCTTTCTGAGAATGCAGTGTAGATTGGACCATTTCTATTGTCTGTCTTCCAATCTCTCCTGTCAATATTTTCTGATGATTAAACTAATATCCAGAGCAGTACAATTACTTACAGGTGGTTATCCAGCAGCTCCCTTCCCCCCTGCAGCCAAGTCCATCGAGGACAATTGACTCATAATCATCTAGCAGATAATAAGCTTGGTTTAGAACCCAGTCCAGATGTTTTCAACTTCTCAGTACTCAGGAGCTGTACTGAGCTTAGTTACAATTTCAATATTTATCACTCTCAGCTACAAAATGTGAGTCAAGCCAGTTATAACAATGAGGATGGAGATATCCATATTGAATGAAGTAATGACTTTCTCCAAATGTTTTGAAATAAATACAAAACATTAACATATACAGTCAACTAACATATGCAATGAGTTTCTTTTCACCTTATTTATCTCCTAGAACACACATCACACCATACTAACTAAAGTTCTAACTGAGAGCAGGGGTCCTCAGATCTATCATCCGAGCACTGTCAAGAATAGCTTTTTGCGGCTCTGGTGAGAGCTGAAAAGACAAGTCAAAGGAACTGCAGAGCGGCAGGGAATGCTGAATGCAAATTTCTTCTAACTGAATAAAAAAGATAACTTCTATTAATTTTATCTATGACTTGTATAGAAACTTGGTAAAGGATAGGATGGTAAAATAATTTTATGAACAGTGACATTTAAAGGCTTATTTATACAAATTTCTGTAGTACTGCATTTCCACTTACAAATTAGCCCCACAATTTCACAAGCAAATGCATTATTTGCTAACAACAGTGATTAAAGTGTATTGTATCAGATTGATCTAACTTGAAAATGCCTTACCTAACAGGACTTTTTTTTTTAGTAAGTCTTATTTCATTGCACTGGTGGCAAAATTCTCCTGGAATGAATAAAATATATCTTTTATTCTAAAGTATTAGACAATTTAATAAAAAGAAATGAAATGTCTCCTAAACTTTAACTATTTCACATACATGGTTTCCAATTCTTGTGCAGAAATTAAATCACTACCCTAAGGGAAGCCTGTATATAGTGTTTATATGAATTATTGCAGCCACTATGACTTTAAAGAGAAAAGAGAATCTGAAATTATAGAGAAGATGGCTTTAAAAGCATAGCAATGATGAGAATGATAAGACTACTGGTGCTGCAACTGCCTCCGTAAATTCTTTCTTTCACGGGACTATTTTCATAATAGTAGGCCATTAAGTACTTTCTATTAGGATTCAAAGGTTTTTGAGAAATAAATATTTGGTACAAAATGAGAATATTTAAAAACGTACATTATAGTCAGCAAAAAATAAGGTAAATGTAAAACTAATGTAATGGAAACATAACCCATAACAAGTGAGCAGTTGCACCCATTAACCATCTCCACCTCATCCCCCCTCCCACTGCCCTCCCCAGATGGAATGAGCAATACTTGATAGCACAATAAAGTGACTGTAATCAACAGTAAATTAGGGTATACTTTAAAATAACTAAAAGAGTGAAATTGGAATGTTTCCAACACAAAGAAATGTTAAATGCCTGAGGTGATGGATACCCCAATTACCCTGATTTGATTAATTCATGTTGTACGGCTGTATCAAAATAACACATGTACCCTGTACCTGTGGTTCCCAAACCCTGGGCACAGACTGTCCACAGAGCCCCACCCTAACCCATCCATGGAAAAATTGTCTTCCATGAAACCTAGGAATGGGGTGGGGGTGTCAGTGCACAGCAGGAGGTGAGCGGTGGGTGGGTGAGCAAAGCTTCATCTGTATTTACAGCCGTTCTCCATCGCTGGCATCACCGCCTGAGCTCCGCCTACCCCCTACCCCACCTCCATGAAAAAATTGTTTTCCCTGAAACCTGTCCCTAGTGCCAAAAAGGTTGGGGACTGCTGATCTATAAAGATATGCAACTATTATATACCCATAATGACTAAAAATAATTTTTTTTTAAAAAGTGAGCAGTTGCTTCTAATCCTACTAATCCTGCTTCTGTTTTCCGTAAAGTGTAACTTCAGTCAACACAAGAGAAATACAATTTAAAAGATTTTTAATTCCCTATTCTTCTCTCTGTCTCTATGGATTTGGAAAATCAATCTTCTTTTCCTGGTTATCTTTCCTTCCTTTATAAAATTAAAACAACAACAGTTCCTTTGTGAGCATTATTAGAGATGATGTCTACACAGCACTTAACATAAAGCCTGGTACATTGTAAGTGATGAAAAAATGCTAGTGGTGACCATGGTTGATGTCATCATTATTATATACATGGAGAAGGGACAAGACCAGGGGGTTAGAAATAAACACAAATGGGTTCAAATCCTTCTGTGTCTCCTGTTATCTTTTTGGTCATGTGAAAATTAGTTAATTTCTGTGAATATTCATTTCCTTATTAATAAATGATGGGCATTCACCCCCTCTCACAGGGCTGAGTGAGGATTAAATGTGATTAAAAGCAGAGACCACCTAGTAACAATCAGGCAAATAGAAGAAACTAATCAATGTTGAAACTCATTTTGCATTCTTTACATTCACTAGATTTTTTTTAGCTACAGAAATCTATCACACTTACAGATGATTAAGATCTCTTAATAAAGAGATTATGCTGATTTTATAATGAGTTTACTATTTTGTGATTATTTTGTGTACATGTGGCCTTTTCTATAAAATGAGTCATGAATGCCTTAGAGACATAACTTCCGACTTAAACACTCTTTATGAGAAAACAGGCTTTAATTTGAATGATTTCACTTTATGGTGCCTTTTATTAAGAATATGTGTCATTAAAGCAGATGAAATGTTAATTAAAGGTAAACAACTAAACCAAATATGGTAACATGCACAAAAACCACAGTTCTTATTTTTCTATTTCCTAGGTATAATGCTATCTTCTATTCCAAAACAGCCCACTGGTTCTTGATTAAAATTGAAGCAATCAAAATCAACCACTACCCCTTAGTTCTAAAAAATACTTTCCTTTACACATAACTGGATTCTGTACGTCTGGCAAATATACTGATGGATGCTATCTATGTAGTATTATAATAAATGTACTAGGGATTTCTACAGGGAAGCATCAAATTGATCAATTTATCTGTCTTTTGAGCCAATTCGGAAGAACCTCCTTCCAGGTAAACCCAAGCAATAGTATCTTTTTTTTTTTTTTTTTTTTCAAAATAGAACACAACTACCAGAAAGGGTTTCAAGACAGATCATTTTTATAGCAAAATCTTCTTTTAATTTTATTTTCAGGGTTTGTCACTATCCCTATGGGTTGACAAAAAAGGACACATTTACTACACAGAGAACACATTAGGGTATTTTAGGATCTCAGCAAGAAACAAATGGCACATTCAAACAGGGTAATTGATGAGCGCTTAATTAGAAACTACAGTAGGTACAGAAATGGATATGGGGCAAGGAATGGTGAATCCAAGAGGAGTTATTATCACATCTGAACGTGAATGGGCAGGAAGAGAGAGCAGGGATTAGTTGCAGAGGTAAGAGAGGACCACCCAACAGGAGCTGTGTCCTTCTGTACAGAAACACAGCCAACCCAAGACAGGCAGAGACCCAGTCAAGTGGAAGCCCCAAACTCTCTCTTCTCCCATCCTATAAACTTCTGTCAGTATCTCAGATTGGCTGAACACACTGAGAAGTTAAAAGAGAGCCTGTTGACACAAACCATGACAGTCAGCAGGTAGACATAATTCATGT
Source organism: Lemur catta (assembly GCF_020740605.2). Lineage (NCBI taxonomy): Eukaryota > Metazoa > Chordata > Mammalia > Primates > Lemuridae > Lemur > Lemur catta. The sequence goes on from NC_059135.1 coordinate 9,693,936, forward strand.
GTCTGGGAGGCCAAAAATATACATCACATAAATTTTTTATATATTAAAAGTATTTCTGAGCTTAAAAATTCTCACACCTACCCTTTGTCAATGACTTTGTGTGGATAGATAGACAAGCAATGAGGGCTTGCTATGTTTGTAAAAAAAAGTACTCTTTGAAATATAAATATTTATCAAATTGTCCTTGATTATCTAGAAAAAAATATTAAGACTGTCTGAGTAAATAAACTCTCTTAACAATAGCCATGTGAAAAAATCCTACTTACTAGGTAAAGTGCACACAAGGCACAGGAGGAGGTAACATCATTAGGTAACAGAAAGGGAAAGCCAACTGGCCCTTCTCCAGATTGTAACTGAAACCAGACCTTTTTATTATCTTTACCTCATTTACAATTTGTCACCTTTCAGAAAGCCAGGGATTAATTACTGGTTTTATTTATTTATTTGACCTTGGCAGGCATGTTTAGTATATGTCTGTCATAGTTATGGCCAGATAAGACCATAAGTGATATCTAACTCAGGTGGGGCAAAGACAATATATGTAACCTAAAAATTTGTACCCCCATAACATGCTGAAATAAAAAATTTAAGAAAAGGAACTAAATAGCAAAATCAGGGTCTAATCATACCAGAAATAAATGAGACATTATTATCAATAAAACATTTTGGGTCTTCGTAAAAAAAAAGTTATATATAATTCATTAATAATCTAAGCCAAACATACTCAACATCTAAACTTACACATATTCGACATAACATTTCATCTTACTTTTATAAAAATAGATATAAAATTAACAATATTCTGTATAATATTTATAAAATAAAAGTATATAATCATTTTAATGTGTGACTGAACTAAGGTAATGGAAAATGAGTGGTTTGATTTTAAGGTAATGTATATCCCTTAAAATTTATCCTTAAAATGCCATTTATGTTTAAAGGCCTATTTAATGCCTAAGTCTTCTTATACTTATTCTTAACTTGGAAATGAAAATTGGTCCAGCCATTCAAGAGAATAATTTATAATAGTAATAGTTATGAAATGCCATAAGATAGGCATAAACTTTGACTATTTTCACTTCTGTGAATCTATTCTAAGACAATAATCAGACTTTCAGGCAAAGGTTTATATACAGGGTTGTTCATGCAGAAAGAAAATGGATAAGAAGAAGTTATTAAAGAAATAGTATAAGACAATTTTCAAGGGCTGAGAGTAATCTCAAGTGGTCAAATTAAAAAGAGTGTTGAGCAAGATGAGTAACAAAGACCTGCACAAAGACATATATATGATGAATTTTCACAGCTTCATGGATAAAATTCCAAAACAGTTTCCAAAGAGGATAAAGTGCTTTCACCTGCAAAAGAATGTAAGTTAGACTAGGTTTAGACTTCTCACAAGAAAACACAAAATGCTTTAAAACAATGGATGAGTAATTTGAAAATCATGGGGAAAGGTAACTTTCAACCCATTATTACACACAAAAGCAAATTTTGAATTAAATATGTGTATAATTGGATGAGAGCAGAGACAATGCCTTGTCTCTATTTTCTGACACCCAAAACCTTGAATATCACAATAGGGAGGAAAAAAGAGTACAAATTCATGCTTTGACTTTAAATTGGAAGTAGGTAAGAAATTTCAGAAGTGTCTATCTGGAAATGACCAGATTAATCTTTCTGTCATCATGTGCAATAGGAATTCAAGAAGGAAGTTAAATTGAACTGCAATATTTTTTTCTTTTTGTGCCTCTGAGTATATGGCCTGTGAAATTCATAGCTATTACTATGAGCAGCAGTAGCAACAATTGTTTCTGAATGATTATTATCTACTGGATACTTTGTTACACCCTCTCTCTATATAATCATATTGAATACTTATAAGTTTGGTGGAATTTGGGTATTATTATCCTCACTTTTTGGATGGCAAACTAACATTAAGTAACTTTGCCAATGTCACACATTTGGCAAGTGGTAAAGATGAATTAGAACCAGGCTTTTGTGACTCTCAAACCCATTGTCTTAGACATTATTTAAAATCTGACCAAGGTCTGACTGATCATCTTCAACAAATAATACACAGACCTTCCTTGACCTCCCAACAATTAATTCAGTGCTTGCTTTACTATGCATATCTTTGTTGACAGAAATAATTAAAATATTTTCAATCCTGTAGCTCCAGGACCTTCTTGGTATTATCCTTTTAAATTCTCTGCCTAAAACTACATGACTCATCTCTTCAATATCTCCTTTTTGCTGAAACCTAGAGGAGAGAAAGACTATTTTCAATTAGTCCTAGCATTCCCTGTTCTGTGCTGATAAGATTGTAATGAATAAGTACTTGTGTAGGGGTGTTCAGAGTTGGCCAAATTCATACCCAAGGGCATCTTACACTGGCAAAAGCTTTCATAAAATCCTGGAAAAGCACTTGGAGGAAAATTTTAAGTGCTAGTGAGAAAAATGATGAAAGGATATTTCAGGGAAACAGAAATATTGTTCTTTTCTACTAATGAGAACAAGCACTAAACTTCATGGGGTCTAAAATTGATTATACATGTATCTAAAATTGATTATAGTCTACTCTTGACTTTCATCTTGATGAGTCATTTATCTTTCATAACCATTTAGATTGTGACTAGCTCACCTTCTTTTCCTACTTTTACCAACCTCCCTGAACTTCAGCCCCAACTTCAGTGTGTTATCCTAGACTGTGAAGTTCTGTAAGGATTTTCTTTAAACCACAGAAGTCTCACACCAGAGGTATTTGAAACTCTAGTTCACTATTAATCTTAATGTCATCTGGATGTCTCAGTACTGACTAAATCCACAGCTGAAGGTTGCTTGTTCATTGTCCATTTTATAACCTATTTTTAACGTAGGAGGTTTAAATATGTTTTCCTGCCTATAGATAAGCTACTATTATAAACAAATACAAGTGTTTGTAACTGCATATAACAAATAAAAAACAAGTAAGTTTGTTTTTCTATTAGTAGTTTGCCTAATTCCATATTTAAGTAAAATTTCAAAGCATATATCAAATACAATTGTCTGAACATTTTAGTGGCCCTCAGTTTCTTTTTCTTGGCTAAGGAGATTAAGGAGAACCTTACAATGCTTTCTACTGCTTCCATTTTGTTTGCTTTTATATTTTCTATAATATTTATAGTCACTGAAAGGGAAGCAGATTAAACTTTTTTTCACATGGGCAGAAATCAATTGATCCAAGGCATTTTCTTGTCTGACTTTGTCAGAAATAATGTCAGCTTTGTGTCTAACTTAACTTAGGCAGTCTCTTGCAGCCATCTGCTAATGTACCTGCAGAGATATTCCAAAGCAATGTCTGGGGTATCCTGGCAGTCTCTCATATTTAGTCTGAAACAAGACTAGTAAACTCTTCACTGCCCGTTCCTTGTTTCTCTAGACCCCATCCGCGTTGCCAGCTCGATTCTCTTCTTTGAAGTACTACTGTGGCCTTCAGGAGCTACCTAGCCATCTATCAGCCTTGCCTCTGCTTGAAGTATCATTGTTTTTGCTGAGCAGTTAGTCTAGTCTGCAAATATTTATGGAGCACCCACCAAGCGTCCAGCACCGGTGTACATGTTGAAGATAACAGCAAATGGCCCTACCCTAGCGGATCTTACATTTCAGTGAAGAATGTGGAAAAATATGATTATAAACAAAATCTTCTTATTAGCACAGAAAATCTTTCCACAAAAGTAGAAATGAAAAACAAAAAAAGTTTTGTTACTGGATTAGAATTAAACAGTACGTCAAAGCCAATTTGTTAAGAGATTGCAAAGACAGAAAAATCTCATCATTTTATGTAGTTAAGCAGATACAACTCATTACATGCATGTTCTCAAGATAAGCAAGTGGGAGGACTTGACAGCATCATTTCTTGTTCAGAGTTCATCCTAAATTTACTTGGTAATTGAGGTAGCCACTTGTGTTTGCTAATTGCTTTTAAAAGAAAAAAGCAATTTTCTCAGGTACCTGTAACCTGCCCAGGTTTGCAACTTGGATCCAGGCTCTACCTGAGGTTAGAGTGCATCTTCTCAGGAAGCTGGGGGACAGGAGCACTATCTTTCTTGATGATTGCATTTCAAAGAGAGGACTTCCAGCTCCTTAAGAAATATCCCTGGGCTGTACCATAGACAAGAGGCTTATTGAGATTTTAAAAAATTTACATACATTTCAGTCACAAGTTTGCTAAAGTAAATGCTTGAAGGAAAGGGAGAGGAGAAGTACCTCCCCATATTATCAACAAAGAAAACTAAGCCTTTTAATTTGTATTTGTTCTTTTTAAAATATATGTATATGTTTTTCAGAATATTGCAGGGGTACAAATGTTTAGGTTACATATATTTTCTTTGCCCCGCCTGAGTCAGAGCTACAAGTGTGTCCATCCCCCAGACAGTGTGCACTGCACCAGTTAGGTGTGAATATTAAAGGGACATAGGCCATTAACAAATGGATGAAAAAAATACATGAAGGAAATTTAAGGAATGAATGAATGAATGAACATGTTTAAAAGTAATAAAAAATCAAGACTCAATGTGTTATAAATAAAAGAAGTTAACACATTCAAGGAGGTACTTGAGGTAGAACATCAACAGTGTACAGTCTGAGGAAGAGACATTTGAGTTGAGAAGACAATAAAATTCGGGGCAGAGAAAGGAGTGCGTACCAAAACCCCAAAAGAGGAAGAAGATTCAGTTGCTCAAGGGACATAAATGGGCCAGGATGGCTGGGATATAGTGAAATTCAGGGAGAATAGAGAAATATGGAAGTGAACAGGAAGATTGGGGAAAGATCATTAAGATTTTGTAGGCTATGGAACGGAGTTTAGATTTTATTCTGGTTGCACAGAAATATTTCAAGCAGAGAAATGACATGATCTAATTTGTGCATTAGAAAGAAGCCTGGCCACTGTGTAGCAGAAGGATTGTTTAAAACTGGTGATGGTCTCTGTGGACACATGTTGGGGAAAAGGTGGAGGTAAAACAAAAACAAAACCTAGTTAAGTAAGCAGCTGTTATGAGACTACAAACAAATAAGAGGTGAGTTTGCTAGGACTAGGGTTGCAGTAGTGGAGGCACTAAACAGTGTAATAGGTTTGCTATATAATTAGAGTCAAAAGAACTCATTGATGGATTGGGTGCACCCTGCATCCTACCTAGGATGCCAGGGAAAGAATGGAGTAAGCATGATCTCAAGGTTTCTGGTCTGAGAAAGGTGGTAGGTAGTGGTGCCATTTGTTAAAATGGTGTGGACTTGTAGGTAACTAGATTTGGGAGGAGAATCATGGCCAGCTTATTGGGCATTCAAGAAGTAATATTGAGGGGTAAACAGTTGGCAACTGTGGGGAAATGTGTATTTGCGTTTCCTATTCAGTGTCTGTTGTGGCTTAATATTACCACTGGGTAAGAATGCTGAGCACCTGTGCACGCTAGGACCAGGGTTTCAGGATAGTCTATTACTAAGTGGATAGTGAACAAATCTCTATTTTCACTCACACTTTGCCCTTCTCAGTTTCCAAAGCAGTGTTTTTATGTCCCCCATAGTATTGACAAATTTGAATTATAACCAGTAAACCAAATTCAGCATCACTCCTCCTGATCACTGAGCTTTCTGCCTGGATCAGACTTGTTTTGCCATCTCTCGTTTTCTTCTTTCACATTTCATTCCTATACCACCTACAGCCTGGTCCAGCAGGATCTCTGCTCTGGGTGTCACAAGGCAGAAACCAAGTTGTGGGCAGGACTGTGATCCTTTCTGGAAGTTCTGGGGATAAATTGGTTTCTAAGGATTTCAGCTGTTCAGGTTGTTGTCACAATTCAGTTCTATGGGGTTGTAGGACTGAATTTCCTTGCTGGCTGTTAGCTTGGTGGCATTCTTAGCTTCTAGAAGTGGCACATATGGGTCAGTTTATGGCCTGAGAAAGACGGTAGGTAGTGCTGCCACCTATTAAAATGGTCTAGACTCCCTTCCTCCATCTTCAAAGCCAGCAATGTGTCCTTTTCCTGCTTGATATCCCTGTGACATCTTCTTTGACTTCACCTCTCTGCTTGCCTCCTCCCACTTCCTGCTCTGTAACCATCTGGAGAGCATTCTCTGCTTCTAAGATCTCATGCAGTTAGACTGGGAGCACCTGGATAATCCATGCCACTATCCCTATTTTAAGAACCCATATATAGTAACCTAAATTCCTGCATAATCCTTTCAAAGGAACTAAGTTCATGCATAACTAGATGATGCAAGTCTCAGGGGGAAATCTTTAGAATGCTACTTACCCACTTCTTCTGTCTTAAAGGTCTTTTTTGGAGCTGGCCCACCAGTTCACTAGTTTTACACAAATGAGGTTTAATCCCAGCAGCTGACAGCTCAACCTCAAGTTAGTACATCAGCGACAGTAATATTAATTCATTTATTTAACAAGTGCATTTTGAGCTCATCACGTTCTAAGCACTAGAAATACAGCAACAAACGGGTTAAACATCTTTTCCCATGGAACTTACATGCTAAAGATAGATGCTATTTTGATGTCTTAATGAGACTGGTGGTCTGAAAATTGAGAAACTTTTGCTAAGCATCGGGCGTTCTCCCTTGCTTTTAAATCATTAGTCTGACTATGATCAAATCAATGTGTCAGTCACTCTAGCTTCTTGCTTCTCTTTGTCATTATCTCATCAGTAATAGCAGAAGTAAAAATCCCCTTCTCCATAATCCTCTTTTTTCCTTACACCTAAGGTATACAGCACAGAGTTTACCCATTTGCAGAATAACGCAGAATTGAAAGTACTACACACTCCAAAGGAATTTGGCCCTTCAGATACACACAGACACCTAGGATTCTGCAAATAGCAACAACATCTAAGTGTCTCAAAGATGTAGATAAGTGGATTCAGAATGGAATTATTGGTCTGTGCAGTCATACTGGGTCTACAGAGAAATGTAAATGAATCAAACTTTTAAAGAAAGAAATTTTTTTCTGACTTTCTCTGTTGTAAGCTCCCTGGTTTGACCCTGGAATTGGAGCACGTTTCCCAAAGTGGCTATTCTTGGTTCATCCTAGACCCCATTTAATTCTCAGCTGTTATGCTTTTATATTCAAGTGGTACCATAAGCATCTCACAAGATTGGCATGTCAGTGAAAAATGAAAAAAGAAAAGTAAGTATCTATTACCTTATCTTAAAAGGCAAACTGGTTAAGAACAAAGAGAAATCCAACCATACTGCCCACAACCTCAGTAAGGTTGATTTGCCTGTATCATTTATTTTGTTAGGGATTTTATTTTATTGCATTCCTTGAAATTACCTGCTGTACAAACAAGAGTTATATAGAAAGCAGCTATGAGACCAGACTGATTAATCTGATTTAGATTGGTTGAATAGCTTTGTGTTGTTGTTGTTGTTAGTGTCACAAAAATTAGGTATAATTTAATTTACGATAAAGAAGAGGGGAAGATGGGGAGAGGTGCAGAAGAGGCAGAATGTCCTAAGGCTTCTGGAGGCACTTGGCGTTCACATGAGTGACTGGGATGGCTTTGCTGACAGCACGAAAGGTAAAGGGCTTGGCAGAGTTCCACAGTTCTGTCAGTTCTAACTGTGCAATCGTCTCTTGAAGTGATGGGCTGTCGACAACATGGTATTTAGAAAACCCAGAGAACTTTCCTACTCCGCTTCACCCCAGTCCTTCAAACTCTTTTAGAAATGCAAGCAAGTACCAAAGTCTGATGAAAGCAACTGTCAACTCATTTGAGCAAACACTTTTCCAGTCTCTACTAAATCCCAAGTACTATCTTCAAATTATGTTAAAGCTCCAGATCATTGCAGAGAGTTAGTGGGAGAGTGTGCTTTTACTAAAAAACAGTAAAATTATTTGCCCCACTTCTGGATGCTCACAGCAACACTGTCTCCCCTTTCATATTTCTTTAGTAGTTAGACAATCCCTCCAGAAGTGCCAGCAGTGTTTGGATTTAAACAGTTAAATAATATTAACACTTGTTGATGGTGACCCAGGATTTTTGTTTATTGTATTTTCATTTTTAAAATACATTTGTTTATTTTAAAATGGGTGGGAGAGATGTATGCTTTTCCTTATTTTAAGCATTTAATAAATTATATAATTATTAGTAGGAGTTCTCCCTGTACTCCATGATAAAGGTTTGCAATCATTCGTACACTATTGATTCATAATCCCAGCTCAGAGAAAGTTCCCAGACTAAGACAAAATTGAGTCAAGAGAAAAAAAACACACACACACACACACATGCAATGATTTGTGTACTTCTGTTTCTCACTGTTTTCCTTTTTTTTTTTGCCTTGCTAAACATTTATACTCAAGAATTTTTATAAGTCAATAAAAAGAAGCTAGCCCAATTATGCTAGATGAAACAAGCTAGGCATAAAAAGACAAATACTCCACAATCTCATTTATATGTAGAATGTAAAAAGTGGAGCTCACAGAAGCCAGGGGCTGGGGTGTAGGGGAATTGGGGAGACGTTGCTCAAAGGTATAAAGTTTCAGTTAGACAAGACGAATAAATTCTGAAGCTGTACACTACAGCATAGTGACTATAGTTAATAACACATTGTGTACTCGAAAACTGCTAAGAGGGTATATCTTTAATATAATATTCTTATCACACATGCAAACAGGATAATTATATGAGGTGATGAATATGTTTATTAGCTTGATTGTGGTAATGATTTCGCCATGCATACTTATATCAAGACATGATGTTGTACCCTGTAAATATATGCAATTTTTATTTGTCAATATGCCTCAGTAAATCTGGGGGAAATAAAGAAGCAAGTCCACAGTGTTTAGTAAGTGTGACTGCAACACACCCAGACACAGGGAAGCTTATCCTCTGGGGGTTTTAACTAGACTAAATCATGATGGGCTCATTACTTATATGGGAAGAAAGAAGAAACAAGCAAAACAAGAGCAACAAAGGAAGGCCTGGTGGTTTGGTGCTTTTTTTATTTCCCTCCCAATTCTGAACTCTCCCTCCACACTAGAAACAATTATGTAACTCTTCCTGAGAAGACAGAAGTGAGACCTGTAAATCTCACTTTAATATCTGCCCTGTGCTAAAATATCTGGGTACACATCACTCAGAGAATGGAGCTCAGTCAGCAGCTTTATTCACATGCAGACGAGAGTGACGTTTTCTAATATCCATTTTCCTCTCCTTACCACCAGCATGAGGCCTTAAGCATATAGAAAGGGGATCAGGCAAAGGGCATTGCCCAACCTCATGACCTCTGCATGCAATTCCAAAGGCAAAATTATGAGCAATAACTTTTCACAATAACCAAATTCCTGTTGGACTTGTGCCTTTACCTTGCATTTATTGACTTCTGATTCTACAGGACATAGTGAACGTCTAACTCTGCACTCCTTCCCTAAGATAAGCAAAACATCTTCCTCTCCCCCAGGGCAAACCCCCCGGGGGAAATACATCCACACCAATGATTGGAATCCAAGATATGATCCAAGAATTGCTAAAGGTAACATACAAAAAGGCAATAATGTTATTAATAAAATGATAAATAACAAAAAGTAAAATACCGTGAAATTATGGAGAAGTGTTTGATGACTAAGGACTGGGAAGGTCAGAAAATGGTTTGTGAAAAAGCTGGCAGCCAGGCTGAGCCTTTTTTAATGGATAGACTCATGAGATTAGGAAGATTAGAAAGAAGGCATTCCTAACCCGACATCAGTGATGACGCACATTCAGTGCTAGCAAATGGCGTGTGTCAGTTGGTGTGATGGTTAATTTTGTGTGTGAACTTAGCTAGGCCACAGGACCCAGATAGTTGGTCAGACACTAGTCTAAATGTGGCTGTGAAGTTATTTTTTAATTTAAATGAACATTTAAATTGGTAGATTTTGAGTCAAGCAGATTACCCTCAATAATCTGTGTGGGCCTCATCTAATCAGTTGAAAAACTTAAGAGAAAAAAGATGGCGTTTCCCTGAGGAAGTGGTCATTCTGTCAGCAGACTGCTTTTGGACTAGCGCTGCAACATGAAATGTCCCCCCTGCTATTTTCTCTTGCAGATTTTCCACTTGTCAGCCTTGATAATCAGGTGAGCCAATTACTTAAAGTAAATCAGTCGCTCTCTTGCTCTGTCTCTGGAGAGCTCTGGCTAATATCGCTAGAGAGTTTTCACATGAGAAAGGAAAACTGGGTACAGTGGACAAGGAAAGGGGACAGTCTGGTGGAGCTCTGTCAAGTGCACCGTGGGATTCTGGCGTGACGCCTACTCTTGATTATTTGGCATAGTGGAGCCAATCAGAGATTTCTGAACAGGGGATTTCTTAAATGATGAATTAACACCATCGTTAGTGTTTTGAAAGAGGCTGATGGAAACCAGAAAAACTAGTAAAAGCTTAGTTATATTAATCAGTAATTAGTAATAGTTTAGTTGGTTCCAGGCCTGGAACAGTATTTACTGGTTGGGGAGGAAAGTTAGTATTGGAATTTCCAAAATTTGGGGGCCTCCAGTAATACTTTGTGTATCAGAATCATTCAATGACAACATAGGTGGAATTTAGGGATTTTGGGTTACACTGAAGGGGCCTACTATGGAATTATTACCAGCTGCCTGTCTCACTATTCGAGTCCAGATGTTTACCACTGGGTTTACTCCAACTTTCCTAATAGTGGGAATTCAACAACCTGAGAGTATGTCTCACTGGGCCTAAAAACCATTTAGAACCAGTGGTAGCTTCTACCTCCTTTTCTCCCTTTTCTTTCTTTCCTTTTTTTTTTTTTTTTTTTACCACTTTTCCATCCATATTCCTCACTTCCAGATTCCTGCTCAAAAGCCCGCTTGGAGAAGCCAAACTAACCACTGCCTAGTCTGAAAAGGCTAATAGGTGTGTCAAGGCTTCTACCTCTAGATGCTCTCAATTTAGAATTTTTGGAATGCCAAAGCAAGATGAGGGCCAGACAGGGTCAGGAAGAACCCCTTCCTCAATTTATTTCTGCCATCTGTCTTTGGGGGCTGAAGGAGCAGAATTTCCCAACGTCCGTCTTGAAAACATTTGTCAGCTTCTGCCTCTTACTCTTACATCCAAGTGCGCAGCATCACCCCCGGGGGGTCTGGACTCACTTATGGGGGTGCTCTGGAGTCTTCCATCTCCTCCACTTTCTGTTCCTCCATATCTAACCCCTCCTCAAGCAGAACTCCCCTTTCTTGATGAGATACAAAGCAAATATCATGTAATTAAGAGTCTAATTCCATTTTTGGATATTTGACTGCTGACAGTTGTTAAGCTTCATCCCTTTCTCTTCCCCTCTGCCCCACATAGGAGCAAGTCTGAGTGCTTCCCCTTTAGTGCGTGATGGAAAAATCAAACCACACACAGGACCACTCACTGCATCCTCACCTCCAACCACTGTAAAGACCTCAAGCCAATCTCCTTGCCCTACTCTCTCGAGCTGTATGGGACTGACTTGGGAAGCTTGCCCCAATTTCCTCAGAAACCCTCATTTTGTGAGAAATAAGTCATTTCATACCCTTCTGATGTATGTATGGCATTATCAATCTTGACGTCCTTTCCTTTTTTGGGTGGATATTCATTCACCTACGTAGGTTGGCAACAACACTGTTTCTCCTTTGGCAGCTGGTCTACCATGATATTACCATAGGAACACGGAATGAGAGAGCTGGAAGAATATAAACATGATCTAATTTAACCCCTTTATTTAACTTTATCCTTAAGTTTTTCAGCAAATTAAACATAAACATAGCTTAAAAATTCAAGTAGTTGGATTAAACTTTTAATGAAAAAGTGATTATTTGCCCTACTCTCCATAGTCCCAGATAGAGACTCCACAACAGTACATGACTTTAAGCTGAAATCCTGGCTGTTTTTCATGGGATATAACTCTCTATGTTTAAATAATCTGCTTTTAGCATTGCTATTATTTTAGATTTAAATATTGATTTTTAATTTTCTCTTATAAAAGATGAGAATTTGGGGTTTTACACCCTCACAATACCCTTACCATATATTTTGTTAGAATGAGTATTTATGGTTTCCATTAAAAACAGCATGTTTGGTGATTCTTGGCTATTGTTTCTTTTCTATACAAGACCTCAGCTGAGAGCAAGTGATGACAGGTACCCACAGTCTATAGAGCACCTGTTCTTAAGGTTTCATAGTCTTGAAGTCTGTCTCAGGTGGACACTGTGTTCTAAAGCCTCTGACTAGAATATGAGGGGAACTGCTTTATGCTGTTGTTCTTAGGGTGCTCCTGGATTTGGGAAACTGCTCTGTGGCCTTCCTCTGCCAGCCCCCTGCAGTGTATAGCATGGGGCCCTAGAGAACAAATAGAAGTGACTCTCTCTCTCTCTCTTATTACTCAAATATTGAACTTCCTGGACTGCCACATAATTTTCTTACTTACTTTAATTTCCTTTTTCTTTTCTATTTTTTTTGTTCTACGTTTACAAAGATTTCCTTAGATATATCTCCCAACACTACTATTGATTTTTTTAAAATGAAATTTCAAAGTTGGTTCTCTCTTTTTCCCTTATCTTCATTTTCTGAATGTTCACTTTTTAACACCTTGTCCTTATTTCACTGATTTGATATCTACTCCTATTTAAAGATACAAGTTATACTTTGTATTTTAATATGAAGATACTTTTTTTACACCTTTCTCACTTAATGTCATTCTGATTAATGGACATTTATTTAAAAATAAAAATTCTTACTATAAAATTTGCTGTTCTTTTAAAATTAAAATTCTTATTGACTTATTATCCTTTTATTTTTCTTTGGTATATTTTAGTTAAATTTAATTTGGTCCAGAATGAACCAGTGAATAATCTGAGAATTATACAATAATTATTGATTAGTCTCATGTTTATAAAAAACTAATATTATAATAAATATTTTTTGGATTTTATTTAAAGAAAAGAAAGCATACAAGTGACTGGAATTTTTATTTTAAAATGATAAAAAGAAGTTATGAAAATTTCTATACCAAATTTATTGAAGTGCATTTACTTTTAAGGAAAAGGAGCATTTATCCCAATTTCTTCAAGATCTGTAGCTACTTAGTGGCAGAGACAGAATTCTAACCCAGTCTACCTTACTACAAAAGTCTTGATTTTTTTTTTCACAATTAAAGCATAAAATGTCCAAATTCTTGCTATTTGCATTGCTGACAGTAGGGACAGCACAGATCTGTCTTTATGAACATATGAGACAGTGGATGATTAAATACATTCAGCAATTTTCTATTTTGTTTAACAAGCTGATTGTTTTATAAAATGTTAACACGCTCCTAAATATCTTTGATCTTGGTATTAAGTATCTCAAAATTCAAATTGCAAAAAAGCTAAAGGGTCTCCAAACTCAATATAACAATAGCTCCTATTTCATTGCCCACATAATTTTCATAAGCTGTGCCATGCACAAAGCAAATTCACACAGGCTATTAGAAGTAAAATAAATTGCAGCCTTTTGAGATTTCCTTAGAATCTAATGAATCATATGTGGCCACATACACGAGTAATCTGTACTTGGTATGAACACATCAACCCTGCACAAATAGAATCAGAATTTCTGCTGATACCTCTAATTATTTTTATTGGATAGTAAAAATTATCTTATGAGAAAATATAAAAGCCGTATGACAGCTTTTAAAATCCAAACTGAAATCTTATTCAGTTTGTCCAACTGCTTATTGTTTACTTGGGCACAGTCAACAAATAAGATTCCTCTCAGACTCCCTGGTACCTAAAAGTGTCTGTGAAAGCTAAGAAAGTTCCAATGGAATATAAGCAAATTTATGCTAGACTTTTTTGGGGGGAAATCTTTACTTCTCTTATTTAGATACTACCCTATTCCTCTTCTTCCCTGTGGTGATTTAAAGAGATGTTATAGAGCTATTGTAGCAGTCCTGGAATATCTATCCACAGACCTTCTATTTCAAGAGATAAATAATAATCAACCCACTATTGTTTGAGTTTGATCTTATTTGGAGTATAGCATAATGGTGAAAAGCATGGTTTCTAGAGTCAAACTTTCTATGTTCAAATACTGCTCTGCAACTTACTAGCTATGTGACCGTGGGCAAATTATTTATACTTCAATTTCTTCAGTTTTCTGGTCTATAAAATGGAGATAATGTTCTGACAATGAAATGAGTTAACACTGTAAATGTTTAAACACTAAGAAACTTTAATTTTAGACTATAACAGAGAAGTTGATGTCATATCAACATTCTTGCTGAGAACAACTATAAAAGCTGGATAAAATTAATTTAAAAACTTTTGGGACGTATTAGAAAACAATACAGGCAGTAAGGATTTGAACAACCAAGATCCCAAACAGAAGGGAAACTCACTGAAGAGAAGAGGACCTCTGCACAACTTTTAATACTAGGGCATTTGCTAATTCACAGCATGAGGGACAGAAGCTAAAAAGAAAGTAATCCTGTGGAGTTTGTGACAATATTACTGAACTTTGGAAGCAAATGTTAGATTTCAGGACAATCAACACTGCCAGATGAGAGGCCAAGGTCACAGCAGAGAGGCGGTCTTCAGAGAAATTAGTACCTATTATAAAAACAATTTGCCATTAAATTATTTGGAAATTCCTAAGGTGTACATTTAGGAAGAAATAAAAGAAATAGAAGAAATGCTCAGGAAAGAAGCAGAAAGTAGATGCTAAGTGCCTAAATACTGAAGCAGATACACAATTGGATACACAGTTTTATGGTGCATTCATGAGACCATAGCTTGACGAATTTTCACTCTTCTGTATGTGTTTTATGCTTCCATAATGTCTTTTTAAAGCTTCTATTTAGACAAATAGTTTTTATAAAGTGCTCAGAGCTGGAGCCGGCAGAATCCATGAAATCAAAAATTTATTGAACCTTGAGAGCTGCAGTTGCCTTAGAGAACCTCCAGTTCCAGCACTCCATTACACGGATAAGGGAGATAAGGCCCGGAGGAATGTGTTTAGACAGAGCCTGGGGCCCAAGTCCTCTTCCTAGTATAGAGCTTGTTATGTTTGGCTGTTGGTGTATTCGATGCTACTCGCATCTGCCAGTTACCCTGGCACTTCTGGAAGAGGTGGGGGGAAGAAGTGTATGCTCTTTTTGGTCTTGGATAAAGTAGGCAATGGCGAACAAGCTTCCCCACCTTCAGCTGTCCTCTGAGCTAGCATTGCCGGCAATTCCGTCTTTATTTTGTTTTCGAAACAGCTTTTTGTGAGGTCACTTTCCCTCAGGCAAAGTGGATTTGTGTAATTGGAAAAACACTGAAAGTAGAGGTGGGGTTGAGAGGTTTTGCCAAGAAAAACAGCATTGATCCCATAAAATTCTCACTGACAAGGACTAAGGAATAATCCCTCAGGAGTTTCCTAACTCTGGTAATACTTTTTAAATTGTGAATTACAGACTGGGAGCGTGCACTTTCTGTGAGAGACCACATCACATTTAGAAAAGAGCCACCTCAGGGGGCTGAAAAACCAGGGTTCTGAGAGAGGAAGGCAGGAGAGAAGAGGTTTAAAAGGGGCACCTCATCATTGTGCCTTTGTGGGTTTTCAATGGGTTTTAATCATCTTCCCCCAAAGTAAAGAGATGATGATGAGTATTTTCATGAAAGTCAGACACTTAGCATTCATTGCATGGGAAAAATAATGTCTCACTAGTCATAAGACAAAACTGCTGGGCAACTATTCATTTACCCAGTGGGTTGGATTGAAATTTGGCATAAACTGTGACACCAGCTGCTCGCTCCAGAGACATGAGGGGCAGCTGCAAACACGGTACAGACGCAGCTCACTCCAGAGCAGCAGCACTTCCGTGGGTGGCTGCCATGGGAACAGGACTAACAATAAGTGCAGTCTGGCCACCGGTCTCTGAGAGTGATACCAAACTTATTTTCCAGAACTGAGGGTGTCGAGCATCAATATAAAATAAATGGAGCCTGAGACAGAAATTCGCAAAGTGGGGGTCACAAAGGGTCAGAGTGAGAAAATAAATTTGGTCATTGGGTAAAGGAAAACACAGTCCCAGGGCACAGCCAAGATCAAAGCCAGTAGATACAAAAATCACAACACTAAGATTCAGTTCTAGGTTTACAATTTGAGGAAGGATAAAGCTGGAATAGATGAGTAGCTAAGGAAATAATGAAAAACCGTTTTAGTTATTAGTGCCTCAATTTTTTGTAACAAAGTAACCCGTAGCTCAGTCCCATAGGATTGTATAACATGGGTAGCAGCAGTTAGTCACAAATACCCACAGCTGACACTCAGGCTGTGTCACGGTGTGCATGTACAATCCATCTGTGTGACATTCTCACTCAGGTGAGGAGCAGGCGGCAACGGAGCCTAAGTGGTTAGTCTAAAGACTCTGCTACACCTCTATTCCCCAAATACCACTCCTAGTATGCTAGGGCTGATGTACAAAATATCATAGCCTGTGTGGCTTAAACACAGAATTTTATTTTCTCACATTTCTGGAGGCTGCAAAGTACAAGATCAAGGTGCCAGCCAGTTGGTTTCTGGTGAGGACTCTCTTCCTGGCTTACAGACAGCTGCCTTCTTGCTGTGTTCCCATATGGTCAGAAGAGAGAAAGTTCTGCTGCCTCTTGCTCTTTTTATAAGGGCACCAGTTCTATCAGGTTAGGGCTCCAGCCCTATGACCTCATTTACTCTTAACCACTTCCTTAAAGGCTACCTCCAATATAGTCACATGAGTTAGGGCTTCAACGTAGGAATTCTAGTGGTGTACAATGCCGTCCATAGCACCATATAACCACTGAAAATTCTTTCTCTAAATTGGTGAGTATAGCATCTGAATAAACAATTTCCCGCCTTGCATTCCTGTCTGCTCAAAAAAGCTGGAATAGTTACTTGTTCTCTTGACTGAACACTGTTATTGTCACCAAAGGGGGCTTAGTAAAGTGAAGGTTCTCAGAGTCCATAATCAGAGAAGCTGATTTAAGACATTTAGGGTGAAGTCTGGAATACATGCATATATGTGTATATGTGTGTGCATGTGTGTGTGTATATATATATATACAAAATTAAATGAACAAGTGGATCAAGAGCTTCTGATGAGTGTGGTCCATGGATCATGTTTTGCTAAGAGCTTCTTTAAATATTATGTCGACAGTCTAAAGTCTATTCTCATTGCCAACATTTTTGTAGAGACCTATTTCCCCACAAGTACAAGAAAATGAGCACTCTCTACTAATTGTTTAGGCTAAGTTATCCAGATGAGTAGTAGTCTTAAACCAAGCAGATTTGATTGACTTAGCAAATAAAATTATTACCTACCCGAATAAATTGTCATAAATAAGTGTGGCATGTTGGCCTTCAGCTCCAGTCAGGCCTCTGATTCTAGGGTGGGTGAAAATTCTTACTGATAGAAACTAAGTAGTAATCTCTCATTGCATCTCCCAGACTCCCTTGCCAGCTAGGTTCTGGTTTGATTTGCCAGTGGAAGGTACTGGCAGGATATTGGAAGAGAGAGAAAGGACACACATGGCAATGCTTCTAGGAGCTGAGGGTGGGTCCTGTGCCTCCATTCAGCTGCAGTAGTGCTGTTTCAGGGGAGCAGCAATAGCAGCGTCATTGTCTCCTACAGAGCAGGGGTAAGAGAGAGTTGGACTCCCGCCCAGGGATGGTACAGCTTGTCTGGTAAGTCCCTCCTCCCTTGGGTTCCCCTAGTGGCCTCTCTGCGCCATTTACCCCACCAGCCCTTCTGACACCTGTGTAATGAATTCCCTGTATTACACTCCTCCCTGCTTGAAAAACCTAGAGTGATTTCTTATTCTCCTGACTGGACATTGACTGTGACAGTTGGTAAATTATTAAACTATTTTAAGCTATTTTTTCTCAGCAATTTCATCTATAACTTTTAAAAAACAGAATAAAAGAAATATCCAAGAAAAAATGTTGCTCTTTTTCTTATTAAAATAATAATGTCATTTAGTCATCATTTTGCAATTTATATATTACTTTACAAAAATTGTCTCATAAACCCTAATACTAATTCTATGGTTTAGATTTCTTTGAATCCCCATTTGATTTGCCCAAGGTCATATAAAAAATTACAGAATTACAACTTAAACTCAGATCTTTTGACCCCCAAAATAGAGCCCTTCCTCTTAAAATTCCGTCACTAAATTTAATGACATTGCATTTAAAAAATAAATTCTTAGGTTTTGTGAATTTTGCTGGTCCATAAGAAGAAAATCTATATGTCTAAATGAACGTGACTTCTCTATACATATAGCTATAGTATTTTATTGTTTGTTTGGGAATACTCAAGAGCAAATTCTTCTTCTGGGTCTTAGCATTTTCTTAGGACAGATAGATGCAAATATGAGAGAAAAAAATTAGAAAAGGTTCCTTTTTAAACATGGAATTTTTATGTTTCCTTGACTATATAGCCTGTGATTCTTAATTGTTAATCTCAATGGTGTATTGTTAGAGAAAATACAAAATTTTAATTATTTGGGATAATGAGAGGCAGCATGTGGCCTCCACAGATAGTGTCCCAAGCTTACAGAATTTTTTCACACAAGATCACACTTATACACTGTGACAGGTTACACCATTTCCCAAGATGATACACCATCTGGCTAAGGGAAGAAAACAAGTATGGGCTCTGTTGTTGTTTAAATATGATGCTGCTTTCAAGCTGAGATTCAATAAATATGCAGCAGGCCATACAAGGGACTCATCGGTGCTTTTAAATCACAATCTTTATTTAGATTCGTGGTAAGGTCATGGAAAGAAGTAAAGACCAGCAATCACATTTTCCTAAAATTACCAAAGAGTCACTTTGTTTTTAAATCATAATAATGAAGATTTACAAAGTGAGGATGTGAAAGAGACATTTTCTTCGTTTTAGTTTTGGGTCCTTATGAATTTATGAGATCTCTTGTACAATAATAAGACATAAAAAGACCTTTAAAAATGCCCCCTCTTGAATTGTTACCGCAGATAAGAATATTTTGTGGATGCTCTAACCAGGTAACAATTGCTTTTGACTAGAACCCTGACTTATGATGATTTTTATGCATATCCTATCAGGAACAGGGTATGACATCTTTTGGGGAATTTTATATCAATAAGAGTCATCAGAATAAAGACAATGATATTTGAGTTCATTGTAAAAGTTCATTATTTTTTTTATTCCTTAATTGTTCTTTTTCTCCTTCTAATTTCCAAAGTTGAAACGACATGAACGTTTGAAAGCTTACTGAGGCAGAAGATACACAGGGGATATAAAAATCTTCATAATTAGAGTTAGATTATAAAATAGGTCTTGAAGGTTAGCTATGCGTTAAGTACAAAGACACACAGAAAAGAAGAAAGGAATACAGTACACGAAATAAATAAAATTACCAGGCTGGGATATTTAGTTCATTTTTCCTTAGTATTCCAAAAGATCCCATTAACCATAGGCTTTTGGGGGGCTTGGAGTCATTGCCTATTGACTTTCAATAAGTTTACAGAACCTTGCACTTGGCAGTGCCTCGTGGCTTTTAGGAGTTCCGGTGAGAAAGTAGACTGAAAAGTCAGATCGCTGGGCGAACTGTAATTGGTTCCCTCTGCTGCTCACTCTTTGAGCTTATGCAGATCAATCACTTACACATGCTTCACCCCAGGTTTCCTGTAAGACAATCAGTACTGTGGTTGGGACAATTCTTTCTGATGTTGGCACAGACAAGAGAAAGCACTCAAACCAGGGAGCTGCCATAGTGCCAGCTCTCCATGGTAATGTAGGAACTAACACATCGGGATATCGAGCTCAATAATCTCTCTATTCTGCTATTTCCTTCACTATGGCAATGATTATGCTTATATTTATACCACACAAGGAACTACAGAGACCTAAAGTTTCTAGTTTTTCCTTATTGAATATATCAGTGGGAGATACACTAGTGTTCACAAACTTGAAGGTGGAGTTAGTAGTTTCATTTGCAAGCGCTCAGTTCTTATCTTCAAAGCACCCACAGATTCGTTCTGAGATCTTCCCTAATGATGGAGCAGATAGAGCGTAAGTTTCTCTGCTCCTAGGGAGTGCTGGTTATGTTTGCATTTGGCTTTTCATGTTATGATATTATTCACATGAGGTGAGGAATCGAGTAATGGTACATGTACAGTTTCATATTTATGCAAAATTTTGTTCCATTTCACCAAATCCCAAATGAGCCCTCAGCTTAATTGTAAATATTTTTTACCTTTATTTCGTTTCTCTCTCAATTATATTCAGTATTTTATTGGAAGTCCTAACTGCACTAAAGTCAGGGGAAAAAAAGGTACAAATATTGAGGAGAAAAAAAAACTATTCTCAATTGACATTGCATGAGGGTTTTTTGGCAAGGGTATTTTTATTATAAAAATTTTAGAACCAGACGATTATGGGGGTTTGAAGAGAAGCAAAACTCATTGGAATGTCAAGGAAAAAAATCACCAATGACCTCTTCTACTATGAAATTAGTCCTTTCTCAACATTCTTCCTTGCTTAAAACAAACGGTCTTCCTACTAAGTGAATTCATTTTTCGTTAGTCTCATGCTTATTAGAGTGTGTTTCCAAAGTGGGAAGTACAAAGAAAATCGGTAGAAAAGTAAAACTGGAAACTTTCAAAAGATGCACGATTCTCTGCGTTGTTGCAAAGGATAGTGAAGTCTGTTCAAATCAGCAGCAATGCTGTGAATGAGAGAGGGTCCAGCAGAGATGAACCAGATGACCATTCGGGAAAGGTGCAATCCCAGTGCTTAAAAGTAAAATCATTTGAAAATCAAAAAGTAAAGAGTAGTCCTCTTGGAGAACTAATGAAGTCCTTAAATATATATTAGTATAATCTATTTGTGTGGTTTTATTTTGGAGAGTAAAATGCAAAGTAAAAGATGTTGTATTATGTTTTCATACAGTTTGAAAATGAAAATTTCTATAAAAAGAAAAAAATGAAATTTATTTGAAGAATTAATGCATTATTATGGCTATAATTGTAATTTTTGGTCACATACAAGATATAATTTGTATGTTGTTTTCAAACCAAGTCACAATTAGCTTTTTTTATGTATTTACTGTAAGGTTGCCAAATTAAAGACAGGATACACAATTAAATTTGAATATCATATGAATAATGAAAAAATTTTAGTCTATGTCCCACATATATTGTATTATGCAATATTTGCATGGGGTATAATTATACAAAAATATTATTTGTTGTTTCTCTGACATTTGAATTTAACTGGATGTCTTGTATGTATAATTGCTAAATCTGGCAGTCTCAATACAATAATATTCTAGTTCTCATTTTAACTGGATTTTATTTGGATCACTTTTCTAGTACCAGTTATCTCAGGAAAATGAGAATTTTTTAAATTGTATTAAAATTCTGGAAGGAAGGATCATCAGCTTTTTTTTTTTTGTACTTTTCTGAGTTTTCCAAAGTTTCTATAAAGAATAGATATTACACTTAAATTCAGAAAAAATGGTGCTTCAAAGCAAAATAACAAAATACATGATAGACTAGCCAGAAATGCCTGGACCCTAAAGAGAAATAGTCTAATTATAAAGGCAACATGTCTAAAAAGAAAGAAAAAAAGCAGAGGGTTGAATGATGGAGAAAAAGCAAACACAATTTTTTAAAATTTATTTTATTGCATTTTTACTGTGGTTTCAGGGAGCGTTTTGGTTTGAACTCTCTGTAAATTCGTGAAATACATGTGCTTTCACACTCTGATAAAGTGAGAAACACCTGAACAGATTGACAGAGGGCGACACTGTGTATGAGTCTAAACATTTAGTAAAAAGTGAGATTTGTATAGGTCAGAATATTTTTAAAGATACATGAGAATTAATAAAAGCAACCGAAGGCAAATAATATTAAATATAAAACAGATATTTGTTGGTATTTTCTGTTATTAAGCCCTACTTGTAAAAATGATTCATAGCTTCGTTGAGTGCCTATAATTGTGCTTGTAACAGAAAAGTTTACTCGGCCGGCACGGTGGCTCATGCTTGTAATCCTAGCACTCTGGGAGGCCAGGGCAGGAGGATGGCTTGGGCTCAGGAGTTCCAGACCAGCCTGAGCAAGAATGAGACCTTACCTTTACAAAAAATAGAAAAATTAGCCGGGCATGGTGGTACATGCCTGTAGTCCCAGCTACCCGAGAGGCTGAGGCAGGAGGATCGCTTGAGCCCAGGAGTTTGAGGTTGCTGTGAGCTGCGATGAGGTACTGCACTCTAGCCCAGGTGACAGAGCAAGACTCTGTCTCAAAAAAAGGTTATAGGATTCATCAGGGTTCTTCAGAGAGACAGAACCAATAGGATATATATCCACATATGTAATATATGTACCTGTAATACATGTTAACATATATTTTATGTAGAAATATGAGGGGATATTTATTAAAGGAATTGGTTAATTCAATTATAGAGGCCGAGAAGTCCCATGATAACCAAGCTGCCAGCTGGAGAACAGGGGAGATGGTAGCATAGCACAGGCCAAGTCTGAAGTCCTGAGAACCAGGGAGACAATAATGTAACTCTCAGCCCAAGGACAAAAGCCTGAGAACCTGATGTTTTTATGTCCAAGAGCTGGAGGAGAAGGATGTCTTAGCTCCAGGAAAGAGAGCATGAATTAACCTTTCCTCTTCCTTTTTGTTCTGTCTGGGCCCCCAGCTGATTGGATGGTGCCTACCCACATTGGGCACTCAGTCCACCGACTCCTATGCCAACGCCCTGGTATACACAGCCAGAAATAATGTTTTACCAGCTATTGAAGTATCCCTTGATCCAGTCAAGTTGATCTCTACAATTAACCGTCACAGTTATCCACCAATATTTGCTAAGTCATTAGTAAATGAATAAATAAATAAATTGCATAAAATGGGGTTGTGCAGGCTGCTCAAATGTTTAAGTACCAGCCCCAGTCAATAGCAGCTTTGCATTTTTTATAATGTGAGTTCTGTGATCTCAGCTCAGCACACTCACTAATAGAGTGCAGCACATTTTCACAGAAATAAATTTCTAAGACATATATCATTAAGGATCTTTTTTCTCATATTTCCCAGATGGAATAGAATACTTAACAACAGTGCCTCAATTACACTTGAGTAATATAATGAGATATCTTTGGAAACTTTCCAAGCTATTTATATCACAATATCTAGAAGTCTACTTGAAGCCTTCCTTTAAATCATTCTCCTGATGGTCTCTCTCATATCACACAATACCAGATTCACTAAGTTGTTTATTTTGCCATGTTGTAGCACATCACATTAAGTAAGAGTCACATAGAAAAATAGGTTCATTTTTATTAACTTTCTTGGTTTGCATTTTGCCTGTTAGGGTAATTTATTCTGTTATCATCATCAACAATTATGTTGATGCCCATGGCTGCTATAAAACAGCTGGTACTAGACAGACTTGCAGAATCAAAGTAGAAAATACTTTATTAATGATGTCAGAGCAAACTCAAGAATAATGTTTTTGTGAACTTATGTTACTTTTATCGGCTTTCCACAATTAAATTTTTCATTTACTTTGTACTCTCTTCCATTAAAGCTGATTTGAGTTATTTGAGATACAGGATGTATTTTCTTGATTATATTTTAGTGAGCAATGATTATGTCAGAAATCACAGAAGAAAATGAAAATATATCTTCCTGTATCTTAATTAGCATCTGCCTCATTTATGTAGTGATTACATAAATGTAAAATGGGAAAGGTTTCATATTGATCCTTTTTTAAAGGTTTTTTAATCATTTGCATATTAAATTTGATTTTTGCTTTTAAAATGTCATGAGGAAAAAAAAATATGCAACTAGGTTCCAATAGTATCATTTTTTTCTGCTTTGGTGAATATTTTATATTGTTCCTTAAAAACATAATATTTCAAGGATAACTTTTAGACGCGATTTGTTGTTTAGTGCTGATAGTTTTTCTGATGCTATTAACCTCCTTAAAATTTCATCTAAAAATAAATCCACCAAATTATCAATAATTTGTATTTTCCTATCCTGTATTGGTCTCAGACCTTCTATCTCAAGCATCAATGTCAGCAAATGTTTCTTCTTTGGAAAGGCTTCAGGGGTTCAAGCTTTGCAGGCTGTAGGCTAGAAGAAGCTAATGCTTTAGGCTCTGATGAGTCAGAATATGTCCCTTCACAAAGATGTCTCTGAATTGGTTCAAAATGAAAACTATACACACACATTCTTATACAAGAACAGGCAATTATGAAGATGTAAACAATAACTACGCTTGCTTCTAAATATACATATTAGGGCCGGGCGTGGTGGCTCACACTTGTAATCCTAGCTCTCTGGGAGGCCAAGGCGTATGGATCATTTGAGCTCAGGAGTTCAAGACCATCCTGAGCAAGAACGAGACCCCGTCTCTACCAAAAATAGAAAGAAATTATATGGACATCTAAAAATATGTATAGAAAAATTAGCAGGGCATAGTGGCACGTGCCTGTAGTCCCAGCTACTCGGGAGGCTGAGGCAGGAGGATCGCTTGAATCCAGGAGTTTGAGGTTGCTGTGAGCTAAGCTGATGCCATGGCACTCTAGCCTGGACAACAAAGTGAGACTCTGTCTCAAAAAAATAAAAATAAAAAAATAAAAAAATAAATATACATATTAACTCCATGAAATACATGCAAAACATTGTCCCTATAGAACTTTAAAAGTAAAGTAAGTCCCCAAGATAGTCCTGTTGATGAGGAATGGAGGGAAAGCATGTGAGGCAATGTTTGAACCTATATCTTTGGTAAACACTGCATGGATTATATTTTTCTTACCAACTGAAATATGTATATAAATTTAGTACTTATCTTAAATTATTCATATCATCTGTAATCAAGCCAAATATATTATAATAATATCAGCTCTATTTTTTTTCCTTTGTGTGCTGAAATTGTTTTGTGGTGACATTTATCACCTCTTTGCTTAGGGATTAATGATGTGTGAAGGACTTAATAGCCACATGGCATCCAATGCCCCTAAGGATACCATGTTGAAATAAAAGCTGTTTTATTTTGGAAACGTGTTGCACCATGTGAAATAACTGTGCCTAGGGTGTTTTTTACCCTGTCACTTTAATCTATCACATAAATTAGTTTTTCAGACACTTTAAGTTAGCACAAAAATAGAGCTCTCTCATCATAAAGGAGGGTTGACTGTTAGACAACCCTGGGTCCCAAGGAAGAGATAAAAGAAGGTTATTAAAGGAGTCCACAAATGGCAGCTCTAGGAGCATCACAATTGGATTGGTATTTAAAGATTCAGTGAAAAGGAAAGAAGAAGGAGCAAAGTAGAAAAAATCATGGTGAGATGGTGACCACATAAGATATTTCTGCAAGACATTTTGACACAGTCTCACAAAGTAGAAATGTGTTGTTGTGTGACTAATAAATCAGTCTTCTGATAGGTTTCTGTTCGAAAATGGCATCTGTTA
Source organism: Lemur catta (assembly GCF_020740605.2). Classification (NCBI taxonomy): domain Eukaryota; kingdom Metazoa; phylum Chordata; class Mammalia; order Primates; family Lemuridae; genus Lemur; species Lemur catta. Next base: position 9,719,404 of record NC_059135.1, read on the forward strand.
AAATCACCTTCTTGATCCTTTCTAACGTCCTACTGAAATAAAAAATATCAAGACCTCATGACACTGAGAACTAGAATTGAGAGTGAATCAGTATCCAAAATCTGTAGGAAATTTACAGTAGTCACAAAATCTATGGTCCAGCAAATGGCACTAAATGGAGCTATGCGATGAATGAACCCAGGTTTGATAAGCTTCCAGACATAGAGCAGAACTTTCATCAGGAAAGGAGGAAGGAATCCCATGCCCTGACCATGGATCTAGAATCTACCCTCTACCCACTGGAGAATAGGTGGCTGCGCAGAGAGAAAGCTTAGGAAATCTGCAGAAGGCTACCCTGAAGTTTTAACTGAGTATCGATGTGCACATGCATGTGAGGGATCTAATCAAAGCTGGAACAATAAATAAATACCACCAGAAATTTCCCGGATTTGTCCCCTTAATTTCTTACTGCTTTTGTAATCCTTTAACTCTTCTCTCCAACTCTCAGCCCAATGAGAGTGTTGTTTTCTGTCTGAACCCTATTTGCCTAACCCCCTAGTGTCTGGGGAGTTCCCCAAGGGGAGAAGGACATTTAATGTGGATCCACTAGGTTGGTCTTTCCCTTCTTTCAAGGTTTGCAAGCCCTCTGGTTTCTACTTTTCCTTGATATTTTCCAGGACCTTCAAATAGTTGCTTTTCATATTTTGTCCAAAGTTTAGAGTTTTTATTAGCAGAACGGTTAGTTTGACACAAATTAATCTGCCATCATGGAATCTCTGTCCCTGTGCTATAAATACTTAAATCACTGGTTGAGTGTGCTTTTCTGCCTTTAGATTGTTATTGCCAAGTTATTTACTGTCAAGTAATTTAATCAAGTTGGCAGCCAGTGACACATCCATTTTTGTTATTCATTTGTTTGGTTTAGTAGGCTTTAAATAAACAAGTGGGGCTAACTCAAGGACTGCCTCTAATTTAAAAGCCTTTAGTCAACACCAGAAGCATTTTTCAGGCTCCTAGAGTTTTCCAACTATGAATATTGAGCTAAAAATGTGGCTGCATTCGTTGTTCGTAAGAGATGAAGGTGTTCATATACTTGGGAAAACTATTATAACAGGAGCATTTTCTAGCAAGTCAGTACTTCCAACAAGGGTGTTTCTCTGCTCTGGAAAGTTCGTATCCAAAAAATAAAAGATAAGTCTCTATTATATTTTCCATTCACACTAAAATGCTGTGATTAATCTCACTACACTTTCAGTTGTCCAAAATTATGTATTAAACTTGGTGAGAAATTTATGTATTTTGTATGCATAAAGTGTCTGATCTGCACCAGGAACTACAGTCAAACATACAATGTTTTTGTATTGAAATCCTCTTGATTAAGAATCCCATTTTATATATCAAGGATTTCATGATTGTTAACTAGCTGTGAAACTATTTTGAACATTTGTATTAAACCACTAAAAAAGAAATCCTTCTATATACACAGAAATGCTTCATGAGACCTACAAACATAAAATTGTTGAGAGTTGGGAAAGCCTAGATTTTCATTTCAAAATTATGAGGAGTCATGCAATAAGAAAATGGAGATCAGCTTGTGAATGAAGAATAAGAAATTTGGGTAAGTTATGCACCTTTCCGAAAGGCCCAACCTCCTTCCACCAGCTTCCATTGTGCAAGAACTTATGTCAGCAACAAAACTGAGAAATAATGTGAACTCAGAATCTACTGTACATTGTACATTGGTGTAAAAGGCAATGAAAATTAGGTCAAAGTAGAAGGTCAAAGCAACGAAAATAAGAGTATTGTCTTCAGAATATTATCTTATGTTTTTAGGTCCCACCTAGAGAAACATTTCTTCTTCAACACATTTTTCAAATTGCACATTTGGAAGACTGACATTTTGTTCTAAACATAGCTTTAATGGCATGAAAAAGATAATTAGGATAATTCAGGAAAGATAGCCCACAGAGATAAATGAGACAGGCAAACTATTAAATAAGGATTTTAAAAAACATTATGGAAGGTCACTAAGTTATCCAGTAATTTCTTGTTAATATTATATTACAAATAGTCCATTTGTATTGAAGTGGTAACAATATCAAAAAAAATAATATCAAAATTGCACTATAAAGGTTTTGATGTATTTAATTATGCTTAAACATAAGTCCAATTATTCCAAAAGAGCAAAACAAATAAATGAAAAAAACCAAACTCTGTTGTCTTTAGTAAACTCCTGTTAGACAATGTTTTCTTGAAAGTTATCAATAAATTTCTAGAATAGGTACTAGTCTACTTAAGACTCTGATAGACAGAGTGAGCAAACCAGTTAAACATCACCCCACATCAGGTCAGGTGGTTTACCAGGTGGGTTTTTACTGAGGCTCACCTGTGTCTAAGGTGTTCAACACAGCAGCGTGGGGACTCAATCAATTAATAGTCAAGGGATGAAAGTATAAATGTTTGAGGGTATTTTCATTGCAGATCACACAGAAAGTATTAGAAACATTTTTCCTCTGAAACTTTAAAATATTTATGACAATTATATTTTAACTCACAAAAATACAAAAAAAATTTAAAGAAAGAGCCTCAAAGTATATTTGACCCCAAAGTGATTTCTCCAGAAGAACAATATTTATTCATTTTTGTAACATACAGTTGTTGTGCAATAGTGTGCCAAACATTGTACTCACAATAGCATTGTGAATCAAACATAAGCTGTGTCCTCAGAGTCCACAGTTTACATTCCAATTGCTGACTTAACTTGGACTTCCCAGTCTAGAGAGCATGCAGTGTGACATGTAGTTTAAAAACAAAGTGTGCCAGAGATGGGGACTGAAACTCTGGAGATTAACTCCAGCAATCAAGTTCACTTTTGAGACAACTTTGAGTAATTTTAAGATGAACTTAGAATGTATTCTTTGATAAATTAAACCAATATTTACTCAGCACATACAAAATGCCAAATATAAAAATGAGTGGGTCACAAACTCCAGGAGGTCTGATAAGCTAGAAGGGAAGACAGATGTGCAAAAAGATAACTGGCGATTTGACCAGGGTTGGCAGTGGGAGGAGAGTGAAGAGAAGAAAGAAATTAATTTCTGCAGAAGCAAATCTCAGCAAAGTTTTCCCAGAGCGGATGAAAACTGAGTTGAGCCTTCAAGGTTAAATAAAGTTCAGGATGTGAACAAATGGAGAAGGGAGGGTGATAGTAGCCAGAACACAAAGCAGGGATGAAGCAGGGATGTGCAAAACTGCTGTTTGTTGAATTTTCTGGAGTATAGAATTGTAACAGGACTTTTGCTACAGGTAAACCACAAAAAATAAGAAATTCCATCCAGAGCTAGCTGACACCAGATAGACTATACGTGAGAAATCTATAATCTTGATTAACAGGGAAAAAATGTGCACGTGTATTAGAGGCCTAGTGCATTGTAGCCTTTTGCGTGTTGGTGAAACGATTAAATCATCTGGATAAATAATGAAATGTTTGACTCATTCTATGAGGTAGGTGGAATAATGGCTTCCAAAGATATTCATGTGAGAATTCCTAGAACCTGGACGTATGTTATCTTACATGGCAAAAGAAACTTTTGCAGATGTGATTAAATTATGAATCTTAGTTTGAGGGATTAACCTGGATGATCCAGGTCAATCTAATGTAATCACAAGGATCCTTAGAAATGAAAGAGGGAGGAAAACGATTCAGTATGGGAGTGAAGCAGGTTGAAATAGACTTGATCAGCCATCCATCCCTGCCTTTGAAAATGGAGGAAGGAGTCGGGAATCAAGGAATTCAGGAAGCCTATGGAAGCTGGAAACTCTCTAAAGCTTTCAGAGGAAACAGAGCCCTGCTGACACCTCGATTTTAGTCCACTGTGACCCATTTTAGACTTCTGACTTCCAGAACTGTAAGATAATAAACCTGTGTTGTTTTCTGACATTAAACTTGTGGTAATTTGTGACAGCAGCAATAGAAAACTAAGACACCACTACAGCGCAAGCTACAGAAAAACATTTCACGATATATTAATAGAAAAAGGTAGTGAGAGTTAATTGACAGATTCATTCAATTTTGATTTTCAGAAGCACCTAAAGATGTCTAGTAGTTCAGACTCAGGACAGTTTAATTTTGTCCTCACTGATAAATTTATCTTTTGTTGTGTTTCCCAGAGATTAAGAGATCCTGTGGCCTTTACATCTGAAAGTCAAGATTTCTGAGGGAGTCTTGATTTCAATACCAGAAAAAGAAAAAGAAAAAAAAAAAAAGCCTTAGAATTGTGGTTGTTATTGATTTTTTTTTTCCATTTGATGATAGTTTAGGTTTCCCCAAGCACCCGGCACTGTGAAATCACTGCAGCAAGTTTAAATGAAGTATGAAATAGCACTGTGAGGTTGGCCAGCTGAGCTTGCTTGGCCAGGGAAGGCTATATTTTGAACTGCTGTTTGCAATGTTACCAAACGAAAACACCAACATGAAAATGCAGCTGTTGGTTCCAATTGAAATAAGGCAAATTTGAGGTAGATACATGTTACTATAAAATAATTTATGTCATATAAGCTCTACTTATTCTAAATTGGAACTAGCAATCTACCATTTAGAATAAAATTTAGATTGATCCATAATGGCAGCAGCTGGATTTAAATCAATCTCTCTCCCTCTCTCTCTCTGTCTGTCTTTATGTTCAGGGCCAGGAGAAGAAAAGTGTCCCAGCTTTCTGGCTTTTCAGATTTCCTAGTTTGCAGATGGCCTGTCATGAGACTTTTCAGCCTCTAAAATCACATGAGCCAATTTCCCTAATAAATCCTCTGTCATGTATCTATTGCTATATCTGTCTATCTGTCTGTCTATCTACCTAGATATACATTGTCCTGTTGGTTCTGTCTCTCTGGAGAACCCTAATATACTACTGAAGGCATAGTGTGACAGCAAGGGGAACCAGCTTTAGGGCAAAGCTAAGAAGAAAGCATAGCTGGGAAATGGACAAAGAAACAAATAACAACGACAACACAAGATGAGGCCTGCTCTACCTTGGAATTATTATGTGTGAAAATAAAAAAATCATTTAGGCTGTTTTGAGTCAGATTTACTTACAGATATAGCTAGGTTCCTGATGACCTTAGATATTTACCTAATTTCCTATAACATTGACTCCCAGAGTATGTTAATTTAAGTTTCTAATAGTTATGGTAGACAATCTCCAAACTTTTGTGTGGGGCAAAAGTAATCACAGTTTCTTTCTCAATGCTTCTCAAGAATCACTAGCATTGGTAGCACACACACACACACACACACACACACACACACACACACACACAAGGATATTAATGGAAAAACTGGTGAAATCCAAATAAAGTCTGGATTTTATTTAATAATGATACATCAATAATAGTGATGTAACATAATTATGCAAGATTAGGGGGAACTAGGTACAACATGCAGGATGTCTTTGTACTGTGTTGATGACCTTTCTTTCTGTAAACGTAAAATTATTCCAAAATTTTAAAAATGCAATTAAAAACAAAGCCTGAACTAATGATCCCAGAGTGACAGCTGGGACCCATATTAGATCTTATCCCCAAGGACAGAGCAAAAGCCTTGAAAGAGTCTGGACATTTCTGCTAGTAATTGTCATTCCTCCTCATTGAAAGATTCTAATTTCTTATGAAATTGGACATCAGTAGATGCTAACTTACCTAATGATTTAAATTTACTTATTTTATACTCTCTCTCTCTCTCTTTTTTTTGAGACAGAGTCTCACTCTGTTGCCCTGGCTAGAGTGCCGTGGCATCAGCCTAGCTCACAGCAACCTCAAACTCCTGGGCTCAAGCAATCCTCCTGCCTCAGCCTCCCAAGTAGCTGGGACTACAGGCATGCACCACCAAGCCCGGCTAATTTTTTCTATATATATTTTTAGTTGTCCAGATAATTTCTTTCTATTTTTAGTGGAGACGGGGTCTCGCTCTTGCTCAGGCTGGTCTCAAACTCCTGACCTTGAGCAATCCTCCTGCCTCGGCCTCCCAGAGTGCTAGGATTACAGGTGTGAGTCACCATGCCTGGCCTAAATTTACTTATTTTAATAGGAACTTTTTAGATTAACTTAGCCAAGGCACATAATGCTGCTTCAATCAAATCATCTGCTCAGAATCCTTCGCAACAAACCATGCATGTTCACAGCACTTGCAATTGTGGAATCTCTCTAGCTTTGTGGTGATCATTCATGAGCACAGAAATCTCAGGTCTGGTCCATCTTCATCCTTTGACTTCATTCTGTCTGCTGTTAACCTGTCCTAAGTGGGGTTTTCTGCTAATTTCCAAGGTAAGCTTCTCTCTGGTGGTCTGGTTATACTTGATGTCATATTAAATAATAATAATTATTATAAAAATTTTTCAAAAAAAGGGAGGAAAGAAAACCAGTGTTAATCCAGAAGTCTTGAAAGTGCAATAGTTCATTGACAAGATGGCAACAGATTCCACAGGGCACATCACAACATGCAGGAGGTTCCTAAAAATTCTTCTTGGGCATCCCTCCTCTTCTGTGTTTCTTATTCGTGGCATCTCTTAGCACATGCTCTGTCTGTGAGATGCCCACACTCCCTCCCACACGATGGTCCCATCCACTCTGTCTCTCAGGAAAGAGTCCTTACAATCATTTTCCAACATCTGTCTGCTCATTCCCATACTTGTGGAAAGTAGTCCCAAAGCCCACTCCTGCCACTTTCTCAGGAATATCAGCCCTTCCAGAAGTCCGCCTACCTCACTCATTATATTTCCACTGATATTGTTTGCAATTTGGGATCACCTTACAATGGCAAGTGTAGCATGTGGAAAGTGTTAGTAGAAACTTCTCTTGAAATAGTCCACAGAAAATAACGTTCATTTACCCTAAAGGCTACTTTCAACCAAAGCAATAGTAAGCCAAGTGTAATTAGATTTAGCAAATAAATATATAAGACATCCAGTCAAATTGGAATTTCAGAAATACTTTTTTAGAATTAGGCCATACTTATATTAAAAATCACTTATTTACCTGAAACACAAATGTCACTGGACATCCTATATTTTATTCAACACTCCAGAATGCCTTTCTGTGTAGGTCAGTGCTAAGGGCACAGCTCCCTGTGGCCTGAAATGGTACTGGGAGACATCCTTTCCAAGAAGGCAAGAATAGATAAGTGACTTTTATGCTGGGTGGTGAGATCTATGACTATGACTGATGCTTTTTCATTCTCTCATAAATTCCCCGATGCCTTTCCATAAGTGTAATTTGCTTTTGATGTTTATGAAAGTTCTATAGGTGACAACTTCAAAGAATAACAAAATTACTTTTTGCTTTTCTCTGTAACCATGGAAGACTCTCCATAGCACCTATCAATAGGTGTTATCAAAATAGCACAATCCAACTTTTGCTTTTAAAAACAGGATGATATTATCCTTAAGCCCTCCTGGGTGAACTCTATATGCTGTAGATAAGTGGGTTTGTGCATCTATAAAACTGAATTATTCCTTAAAAAATGACTTTTCTAAAGTTTGCTGTGATAGAAAATACTGTTTTTATGATTGTTATGAAAAATGACCATTGAAAAATAGGTCATCATATCCAGCTGCGGCAGATGACTGCTTTCTTTTGACGTCAAAGCTTCACAATTTGAGTTTTCTGTTTTTTTGATGAGAGTCTGAAATTAGTGCTTTGTAATCAACATACATGTTTAAATTGGAAGCTTAAACAAATGCCCCCATTTAACTTTAAATTATTTTCCATCATGTTTTTCTACTAGGTTATAGAGAAATAAACTATCCTTTGATATATGTTTAAGAAGCTTCATATCTGATCATGACAAGAAACAAAATCTTTACATTTCATTTTAAATGTACACAAAAATCATGAAAAGATAAATACACAATTTCCTCCAGAATAAATTTCATTGTATTTATCAGATTATACCTTTCCAAATTTCTAATATTCTGAGACATGTCTAGTGGTATGAGTATCCTGTATTAAGTTTTTATTCCACAAATTATTTCTCCAAACTTTGTCAAAATTTATTAAAATATAAAATTGTATTTTTCACCAGCAACCACATTCTACCATTCTTTTCCATTTTTTTTCTATTTTTTTTCTCAGAAAGGTACTATCCAACGCACACTGTAAGACATTTCAATTCACTGGGATCAGTTGTCAATCTGCCTTCTCAACTTTGATCTTGATCATCTACACTCATATTTATTGTTATAAATAATATCTGCATAGAATCAACAAAGTCTTAGTTCTAGCTTGCTGTTTCCATGGGAATCACCAAACAAGCCTCATCCCAACAGACTAAATCTGGGCATTCAACTTTTAACAGTAAATAAGAGGGCCGGACGCAGAGGCTCACGCCTGTAATCCTGACACTCTGGGAGGCTGAGGCAGGAGGATCATTTGAGCTCAGGAGTTTGAGACCAGCCTGAGCAAGAGCAAGTTCCCATCTCTACTAAAAAAAAAAAATAGAAAGATAATTAGCTGGACAACTAAAAATATATAGAAAAAAATTATCTGGGCATGGTGGCACATGCCTGTAGTCCCAGCTACTCGGGAGGCTGAGGCAGGAGGAATGCTTGAGCTCAGGAGTTTGAGGTTGCTGTGAGCTAGGCTGATGCCACAGCACTCTAGCCCAGGCAACAGAGTGACACTCTCTCTCAAAAAAAAAAAATAGTAAATAAGGGCATAATGTCAAAATATACAAATAATACTTAAGCAACAATCATGACATAATTCCCAGAGATCTGGAAAAATTTAGTTAGTCCAGGCTTTTCCATGCCTGACTTCATTGGATACTCATAAAACCCTATAAAACAATCAGTTATCATGATTGCCATTAATGGGTGAAGACACAGGCTCAAGGTGGTTGATGGCTTGTGCTGGAAGCCGTAACACTAGCAAGAGACGGGCAGACCCAGGACTGGTGCTTATTGATTTTTGAATACCAGTCCATGTTCTCTCTGGCATTTTCAGAGGGAAAAATTCTTGAGCTATGAGGAAAAGCAAAAAAAAAAAATCATTTTGAGGCCAGAGAGAAATTAATTGAAATCCATTTGGATAAAGAACATGATGAGAAAATGTTCTATGCAACCCATAAAAAGTGGAACCATGATATTCTGAGTAGAGCCCCAGGGTTAGTCCCAAGTCTAAGAATCCATCCACACTGTACATAGCAACAGGCTCAACAGCAATGACCAGAGCCACCAACACAAATATAAACTTATAGGAACACAGCATGGGAAGTATCCTTCCAGTGATGACTCCTCCAAATTCCCCTATCCAAATAACTCTCACTCTTCTCTGAATCCCATGGCACATAGCATTCCTTCTAGGGCTTGCATCATGCTAAACTTAAACAGGCCTTGACTCTGGCTGCATATCTGAATAACATGTTGAGAATTTTAAATAGTAAACACTCTTGGTATCCAAAGTATATCAGCTAAATCAGATTCTCAGAAAGTGGAGACAAGACCTTTATATTTTTTAAAAATGTTCTTAGGTGACCCAGATGCACAGTCAGGTTAATAACTAAGCAATATAATTTGCTAATTGCATTAAAATTTATTTAGCATCTGCTATATGGGAAGAACAGAAAGAGTACCTGAACAAGATACAGAACCTTTCTTCAGAGGACTGATGGTTGGTTAGGAAGCAGAGGTCTGTAAGTAAATGTGTTATAAATGCAACAGTAATGCAACTGCTATTATAACTATGCAATAGATATTGCATGTGGGAACTATTGTGGGTACTCTGTGGAATGACGATTGGACAGGGTCTATGCTTATTCTATATTCCACACCACACTTAATACAATGTGGTGGTACATGTTCACTAAATGCTGTGAGTTGGTATTATTAATGGAAACATATTTTTCTTTTTAAACTTTTATTTTTTTAAGGTTATTCTATGTATATAGTATAGAAAGTACTGTCTTATAACAAGAAAAGCTGTTTCCTAAACTTTCCGCGACACTAATTCCTGCTCCTGGAGGCAAATTCTCCATTTTTTCAAAAGTTGCATTTGTTACTTACCTCCATGTTTCAAAAGAAAGAAAAAAGAAAAAAAAACTGGCTACTGCTGTATTTCTTGAGTTTTAGATTTAGATGTCATCTATTTGTTCCTGTATATGATTTCCCTCTTGAATCATTCACCTACTTCCTCTCCCATCTTCAATATAATAATACACAATTATTTGTTAAATCAATATTCAATCTTTGCATTATTATACTATGCAGACATTATTTAAAACCAAATCACTAATTCTAAATTATTGTGCATTTTTAAATCATTTATTTGGTGGTAACAATCACCTCTTTTGCTTGCTTAACTTTATATATAGGTATATATTTTGTATATGTGCATATACACATATATTTTTGTATTTGTGAGTATATATCTATACAGTTGTGTGTGTCTGTGTGTGTGTGTGTGTGTGTGTGTGTATAATTAGCACTTAACCGAGTCACAAATCTAGCAGCTCAAGCCTAAAATCTCTTTTATTGTCATTAAATTTTATAACCAACCCATCAGGTAAACATACATTCATTCTCTTTTTGGAGACAACCCTCCTGGATCCCAGGATCCTTCTACTTCACGATGGTCTGTTTGTTCTCATGCCTGCTACACATACACACACACATCTTGAAATGTCCTTGGCCTTCTGCCTGTGTTGGATCTTTGTGTATTCCCCTGTCTTGATTTATATCTCTTTTGGTGAGCATTCTTCTAATAGCTTCTGAGAAATGTTGATAAATGTGAATATATTTATTCTACCTTCACATTTGATTGATCACTTGGATTACAATAAACATAAGTTAGAAATATAACGATTTCTTTCATTTAGAAGATATTGCTTTCTTATCTTTTTGCTCATGTTGTTGGTATTTAGAAGTCTGATGTCATCAAATGCCCAATTTTATGAAAGTTACCAATGTTCTTTTTCCAATCCCATCTCTGGAATTTGAATCTTATTCACACCAGGTATTTCGGGGCATTCATTATACTGAGCATTTGGTAGAAAATGAATCATTCAACATGCTTTTTTTTTCTTTTCTTTTTTTTATTTCAGCTTATTATGGGGGTACAAAAGTTCAGGTTATATATATTGCCCATGTCCCACCACCCCCACAAGTCAGAGCTTCAAGCGTGTCCACTCCCCAGACAGTACGCCTGGCACTCACCATGTAGTTATACCTCTATCCCCTCCCCCCACCCCCCACCTCCCTGAGTCAGCACCCCTTCAAGCATGACCATTCCCCAGACAGGGTGCAATGCACTCATCATGTAGGCATACACACATCCCCTCCCCCCACCCCCCGCCTCAGTCTGCTATCCAATTGGTATCATTCCCAAATGTGCATTTAGGTGATGATCAGGGAAACCAATTTTCTGGTGAGTACATGTGATGCTTGTTTTTCCATTCTTGGGATACTTCACTTAATATAATGGGTTCCAACTCTCTCCAGGAGAACCAAAGAGATATCGTATCACTGTTATTTCTTATAGCTGAGTAATACTCCATGGTATACATATACCACAATTTACTAATCCATTCATGAATTGATGGGCATTTGGGTTGTTTCCACATCTTTGCAACTGTGAATTGTGCTGCTACAAACATTTGGGTACAGGTATCTTTGTCATAGAATGACTTTTGTTCCTTTGGGTAGATGCCCAATAATGGGATTGCTGGATCGACTGGTAGGTCTACTTGAATCTGTTTAGGGTATCTCCATAATGCTTTCCACAGGGGTTGCACTAGTTTGCAGTCCCACCAGCAGTGTATGAGTGTTCCTGTCTCTCTGCAACCACACCAACATGTGTTGTTTTGGGACTTTTTGATAAAGGCCATTCTTACTGGAGTTAAGTGATATCTCATTGTGGTTTTGATTTGCATTTCCCTGATGATTAGGGATGTTGAGCATTTTTTCATATGTTTGTTAGCCATTCTTATATCTTCTTTTGAAAAATTTCTATTCATGTCGTTTGCCCACTTTTTGATAGGGTTGTTTGATTTTTTCTTGCTGATTTTTCTGAGTTCTAAATAGATTCTTGTTATCAGTCCTTTATCTGATGTGTAGTATGTGAAAATTTTTTCCCATTCTGCTTTTTTTAAAAAAAACGCTAATGTTCAGAGCTCTCCACCATCCCAAAATTCTGACGTCATTGAGTGGGGCCTGTGAACCACTTTTCAGAAGTGCCCTGGGAAATTCCACTATATAGCTAGAGTTGAGAAACATAGGTCTAGGTTGGTGTTTTTTTCAGCAACATGGATGGAACTGGAGACCAGTATCCTAAGTGAAATATGTCAGGAATGGAAAAAACAAATGGCATATGTCTCTAATAATTGGGAGCTAAATAATGGGCACACACAGGCACAAAGAGATGTAAAGCTCATTTGAAATCAAGAAGCAGGGAGGCTGGGATGATGTGAGGGGTCAAAAGTTACTTATCGGGTACATGAACACTATTCTCAGGATGGGCACACTGAAAGCTTGGACTTAAGCATTATACAAGGTATCCATGTAACAAAAACATTTATACTCCCTTAATATTTTGAAATTAAATAAATAAACAAATATTGCAAGCTTTTTTCTTATAGAAGTTTATATAATTTGATGGCCATAGTAAAAATCCAAGTTTTTCTTAAAAGAAATACTTAGGGGGTCAGGTAATTGGTCTAGCTATGTTTATATAGAATAAAGACTGGAATGTAAATCTCATCCCTTTTGTTTTTCTCTGAAGAAACATGGTTTATTAAATACATTATTATCACACTGGAGCCATAAAAGAGGTATCCCCAAAATACTTTGGCTCATAAAACATTCCAAGGCAAAGCATAACCTTCAGGAAGTCCTCAGCATCGTTTCTGTCGGGTGGACATATCACCTCAATGACAATGATGTAAGGCTATGTGACAGCTGGATGGTACAATTGATTGACACTCCAAGTACTTTCTCATATAATTTAATCTCTACGGAGACATTATATTAATTGGTTAACTGCAGTGTTTGGTCTCCTTGAAGCTATATTTTTCTCTACGAATGCTAAATTGACTTTGTGGCTTCTGCATCAATCTATTGTGACATTGATTAGGAAATTTACATTACTCTGGATACACAGACAAAAATAAGTTTCTATAAGCAATCAGAAGACTTGATGCATGATCATGGTCACCATAACTATAAACCATCATCTATGCAGACCCCGTGGTGGACCAACCATCCTTTCTAGGGATGAAGTAGATCGTTTCATTATAATCACAATGTCTAAGTTCCATTCTTCTTTCTTTAAAGTTTACCCATAGCTTCACTTAAAAACTTCTAAAAAAGCTAACATATCTCTAAGTAATGAAACACAAATATATTTGAATTAGCTTACATAATAAAACATATTCAAAAGAAAGAGAATGTTGAATAGCTCTTGATTTGTCCTCGTGCAATGATAACAAACTCAAAAAAATAAGCCATTGGGAAATAATTTTCCTTTCTCCTTTAGTTCCTGTTATAGTTTATGTGGCTTTGGAGAGGCCAATAAAATCACAATCTCTGTTTATAAAATGTTCCATCTGTTCCTGCCACTTATTCCCCCTCTTGAAGTCTGAATCCTTTTGCTTCTCAATTATTCTCCATGTCCCACTGTGATGATGGCGAGGGGAGTGGTGGAAGGGAGCATGCGGAACTAAGAAATGGTGCTTGGGTTTCCATGAAGATACGCCTGGTAAGAAATAACAGTCAGAGGGAGATGCAGAAAATCCAAACAATGTCACTGGAGCTTTATAATTATCCCAGGCTTAATTTGCATATCTTGACTTCCAGATAAATTTGTTCCTGTGAACACTGTTTCTATCCTACGTATGTCATCCACATATATTGACCATGATAAGAAGAGGGAAGGGCCTAACATTTATTGAGCAAGCAATATCTGCTAGGAATTATATATGCATAATTTCACTTAATTTTCCACACAGGAATTCTCATTTTATGGACGAGAGAGATAAGACCTAGGGATTCCAAATCAAATGATCAAGTTTACATGACTGGCTAATTGATGGAGTTGGGAATTAGACCCCAAAAAAACTGATTTTGTGTCTCATGCTATTTCCACTATACCACCCTGCCTTTTTTGATGGGCAGCTTCTACCACGGTGAAAATCTTGGGGCTCTATAATGAGACAAACATGAGTTTGAATCTCAGCCCTGCTGTTTTCTAAGTGCAAATTTGGGCCAATTATCTTTCTGAATTTGTTCCCTCTTCCGTAAAATTTGCATAATAATGATGCTTATTCTATAGATTTATTGTGATGATTATATGATATAATGCATTTAGATTATTTAGAATATTACTATGTGCCTAACAATATAAGCCATTAGTTCAGAAATATCATCTAAAATAAAAACTATAGCAGAATCAGGTTAGTGCATTGTAAGGAATTCCACAACACTGAAACTCTTAATGTTAAGCTTTATTGTCAACATAAAATAGGGGAGATCAGATTGCACAAAAGATATTATGGAGAGAAATTATGTCTATAAGCAAGTAGCAGGAATGCTAGCCACTTTCTTAATTTATTTATTGGTAGATGTTGCATCTCCCACATTGGAAATATTAAATAACAGAAAATATCATCTATGAGCAAGTAACAAAGGACAGAGATAGAACAACAAAATCAATTTTCTCAAACCCATTCTCTAGTGTTGTTTTGTCCTGAAGTCTGAGTTATAGATGAAAAATGAGTTCTTTGAAACTAGAGGACTTAGTTTACCTATTTCTTGTTTTGGAAAACATTTGCAGGCTAACAAAAATTCTTGAGCCTTATATGTTTATTTTGAGATGTATACTTGCTTATTTGGCTTCAACCCACTTAGCTGAAACCAATATACTTTAAACATGTATGTAAATTGCATGGTATAATTGGCATCCTCAACTCTAGCCCCCAGTTGCATTAGCTATAACTCCCATAGTATATCGAGCCACCTAAAATAGAGCATTTTCCTCATTGTTTTGTAATTTGGTTACATTTCCTTTCTTCACCACTAAACTCCTCAAGGACAGACACCACGCATTATTTTATTCTGGGCCTTGTGTATGGAAGGTGCTTAAAATTGTTCATTGAATAAATACATGAATAACATATTACAGACCCATAATCAGATGATAAAAGAAGGCACCATAAAAACTCTGAGAATCAAGCTATTAAATCAATACAAAATAGAGGACATCAGATTAACACAGGACACACTTTAAGTAGAAAATGTTTTCTTGAGCTAGAGAGAGGAATATCAGAGTATTCTTCAATCTGAATAGAAAGAGAAAACACTATAACAACATACCCATGTCCTAGTCTAGTACATGGGGTGCACCTACATAACATGGTAATCTGATAAGGAATAGTCATATCAGATTAGTATCAGATCAGTAGACCACAGAACAATGGGACAGCAAAGAGCAGAATGGAAAATATACAAGGACGTGGACTTTTGGACAAAGATCAGCCTGTGCCTAGGAAAAACATACTGGAGATCAACGGATTTGATCCCCTCCTTGCCAGGATTCCACACTCATCAGGCAAACCTCTATCTAGGTTTTATTTATGGAGAGAATTTCTATGTAGCCCATAGGCATCTGCACATCTTATTTTTATTTTCGATCTTCTATGGAATTGTTTAATGTTGTTCAATCTCTTGATATCTAATCAACTCTGAGGCTTTAACAGAATTTATTTCTTGGGGCCATTAGACTGAGAAGAAGACGTAAGACCACAGAAAAGGCAACAAGGTAGTACCATCTTGGGAATCTTACAGGTCAATGACAGTTAGCTAATTTTCCATGGTAATACTTCTGTATTTTACACATGTAGAAATAGTAAGCTCCTATATAAAAGGCAGAAGGAATAACAGAGAGAGAGAATTTTCATATTTCTGATGTTTATTTACTCCCAACTAAATGATAATGTAAATGATAACTATACATAGTGCATTCTAACAAAAGCAGTGTGGGCTTTGAGTTCAGTTCTCCTCTCCAGTACTTACTAGCTGTGTGACTTTGGGCAGGTTACTTAAACACTGAATGACAATTTCCTGGGGTGTCAGTTAGAGATGCTAGCTCCTGTTTGTCAGTATTGAACAGCTAGGGTAAGATGCTGGCAAGATCTAGGTGTGAAGGAAATAAGAATGCCTTCTGAAAGGTAAACCAAAAGATTAATATAAATAAGATCTCAGAAATAATAGAAAGAAGTAAAATTAAAGAGAGATGGTTCAAGTATTGAAATATTTGACTGTAATACTTATCTACAGAAAGAATGTGACTATTAGAAATGGGGGTGCCCACTGAAAACAATACAAAGGGCAAAAGTTGGAAATGTCCATCTAGTATCTACTGTCTAGTCGAATATGAGAAATGCATTTATTTCTCACTGAATTCAATTCCACAAATCTCATATCACTCAAAAGAAACTATTCCTGGAGTCAACCTCAGATGAATTTCCCTTTTTTATCTCTTATTACAAACTTAGTTTTTTTAAATCAATATTTCAATATGTCCCAATATTTCTATTTATTCCCTTCATTTTCCTGAGAATAACTTCTTGTACTGAGCACTGTTCTGCCCTGCTAAGTTGGCTATTGTTCTGCAGAGGCAGGAAGGCTGTAAGGCTGGAAACCACCTTTCCTGAACTTTCATACAGTCTTGTGGTTTAGGGGAGACAAGAAGCTTTTGCACTCTTGAGACTGACAGGCAGTAGAAGGCTTTGATAGGCACGAGGTTTGCTGTACCTTCTGGGCATTCCTTTGAGAATACCTGCTTCACTCTTGTAGGCAGCTGAGATGGTAACTGCAGTTCCTGTGATCCCTGGGACATCCTGATTTCCTGAGGCTAGCTGTATTGATCCCAGAGTGCTCCCAAAGGGCTTAAGAGCATCTAAATCTCTACGTTAATTGACATTCCATCTAAAATATCTAGGATAGTTTCTGGTTTTATAACTGATCCCCCGATGATACACCTTTAAAGTCTTATTTGAATCTGAGTAGTTTTTATTAATTGAAACACACTTTATATTTTTATGTATTCATTTCCCTTTACAATTCACCTGGATTGGTTCCAATATTCCCTGGATCTGTGTCTTGGCATTTTGGCTTATTTTTGTGTGTTTCTTCCTAAGAAAATATATAAGATAATTGTTTTAATTTGGTACAATGAGAATGGAATCATCTATTATTTGTTTAGGTTAAAAAATATTTGTGTTAACAAGGTGTACTCCGTATAATTTCACTAATCCTAACAATAGCTAGATAATTTGAAACTATTATATTCTCATTGGACAAATGTGAAAGCTAAAAAAAAGGCATTATAAAATGATTAAGTTTATATAGCTTCTTGTTCAAAAGTATGAGTTATTTCTATCAAAGAGTAACAAATCTCTAAAAATAAATTAAAGTATTTAGAAATTCCTCTTCCTGGCTTTATAGCCACAAGCTAGCCTGTGACTCCCTCAAAGTAATATGGCCTGAAATTAAAAAGTTGTGTAAAAATTTTCCAATTCGGAATTTGGAGGAAGTTTATTTGTAAATTGAATGACAATAGTCAAGGTCACAATGACGATAACAACATCACTAAGTAATCTGAAAATTATAGTCAACTAAACTATGAAGTATTTATGCATAATTTTATTTTTCTGTAAATCAACCTTTCTATGATAATAAAACAACATTCCACATTAGAAGTGGAGAAAAGAGTACATATACAAACATGCACAAAGAAGAGAAGATAGACAATTTCCCCTCAAGCTGCTCACGAAGAGCAGATTCCTAGAGCTTGCTTATTTTCTAGTAGTATCTATTTCTCTAAAAACCAAACCAACTAGGTGGACTATATCATTGCTAGCTTTGCATCATCCTGATTAGTTATGTAAACATGGATGCCGACAAATTGTTGAGTGTAGATTTTGAACTTTTACTGAAGAGAGTTTAGTGGTTTATGGCTATAGTCTCTATTTAGACCTCGGTTTTAAATGCCACTTGATCATGTGAATCTTAGCAAGTTATACAATTTCTCTAAGCCTTGATTTTCCTCTCAATACATTACCAGTACTATGAAATAAAGACTGTGCTTGTGATTAAATGACATAATGTGCATAAAGAACTAAGCAAGGTTCCAGGCACAAGTATTTTCTCAATGTCAGTAATTAATACTGCTGGTTTCCTAAGATATAGGGTTGGTAGGGGAGGAAGAATGCATCCTGATAGCATGCATCAGTGAACCATTTATTGTAAAGTGGTCATAAGGATATACATTAAAAAAATTTTACCCCAAAGTCGGCTATGCTTTTGGTGACAAAAAAGTCCATGTGCTATGATATAATTTAATCATCACACACACTCATTGCTTCCCCTCCAATACAAGGAAAACAAAATGTGTGTCACACTTAAGTTCAGTTTCCTTCCAATACTGTACTTTGCCAGTGGCACACCCACAGAGCATATGGCCAACGGAACATTTTCTTCTACGTTCCGCACTTAAACCTTCCCTCCAGAGAGATCCTCTTGCTTCCGGGGTTTATGAATTTGAGGAGATACACTGCAGTTCTTCTTCAATTACCATTTAATGTACTAGAGAAGGAGGGTGCAGTCATATCTAGCCTTCATTTGATTTTGCACTAATACTGTAGGAATGCAAACCTGTTTGATGTGTTTTAGCTGATGCTACATAGTATCTTTCACAAAACTGCACTGCATTTGTTGATCCATTTGAAGTCCAGTTTTTAAATGAGACCATTTTGGTTGAAATAGTAGTGGTCAATGATACAATTTTTGGAGAAAAGAAGAGGTGACAGCTATCAATCATTAGCAAGAATACATTTATTCCTTTTATAAAACTGGCTTACCAGCCTGTGCGCACCTAAGTCAGTTCCTGCACGGATACCAGTTGCATAACTAGTGCTTACATAACCAGGAGTCTGGCAGACCCAGGCAAGTATCACCTTTACATATATGCTAATATGGTCAGATAGTTGGCTGAGGGCATCTTGTACCAGATGTTTCCACTTTAACAATACTTGCAAGTGACTTTTTCACTTTAGGCTCTGGACAGAAAGACATTGCTAATCAGGGTCAGCCAGAACTAAATTTCATGCCAACTGAATACACTATAACCAGTAGTTTATTGCAATAAGTAGTAAGGATCCAAACTCTTTAAGTGACCAATCTCCCTTCACCAAGTAACCGCTACGGTATTTTAGACACCAGTGGATGTTGGCAAACCATCAACCCAATCTTTGATTTTATTTTTGCCTCCGTATTTGTCCTTGTTTGGCTGGTTGTCTTCTGAAGTGCTGAGGATGTCTAATGGGTAAATCAGATGGCTTCATTTACTTAAGTCCATTTTTGATGCATGAACTTTCTTTTTCAATGTCATTGCTATTTTCCATCTATCTCCTCTTGATAACTTTCAGGACTATACTTTTAAAATCCTCCTGGATGGGAACTGCATTTTATTAGCTTTATAAAACCATCCAAAATTGTCAATATTACTCCTCTTTACCTAAATAATGAAAATTTCATACGGTTCTACCTAATATCTTCATTTTGTTTTACTTATCTTATACTCTCCACTTTTGAAACCATCTTTGTACTTGCTTTGCAGGGCTAGGGGCAGGTATTACTTCTCTAAGATACCCTATATGGTTATATTATGAATGGTATCATTGAATGTACCTTCTCTCTTGTGCTTGTTACCATTTTGACCAAATAGCAGTCTGATAATACTGGTCAATCTGGCCTCACACACTTTACTAATCCTGCCCTGATCAACACATTTTTTGTTCAGTTCTGATTCTTAGGTATCGGTGATTCTTCTGTTTTCTGTCCTTCTGATCATAATTATATCTTTCCTTATTATTACTTACATAGTCCATTAGAAGCTTACATAGTCCTTACTGTGTGCCAGCAATGTTCTCGGCACTGTGTGTGTGTGTGTATGTGCGTGTGTATATCAACTTATTTAATCTAATGATGTCATCTATTGCCTCAGGCAGAGGGTTGGATGAAATAATTGAACTTATTTGAACTGTAATACAACAGAGAATCTAAGTTGAGAAGGCATTAATTTATGAAAAATTGTGAAAAATTATTCCCTAGCTCAATAAGTAAAATAAATTCACGCCTAGATAAATGATAGCACATCAGAACACAAAAATAAAGAGAAAATGTAAAAATCAACAAGATCCACAATGCGTCACCTATAAATGACCAGGAATTGAATTAGCAGTCTACTAGTCTTCTGAAATGCAATAAATGAAAACATAGGAAATGGATAAATAGCATCAGTATGCTGAAGGAAGTAACTGTCAATCTAGAATTCTGTAACTAATCAACATGTCATTGGAGAATAAGAATACACAAAGACATGATCAAAGATTGAGAATGTAGGAGGAAATTAGAGGCAAGAGGTCTAACATAAACTTTTTCAGAAGATTAAAACTGTCTATTATCTATTATGAAATTTAATTGTAGCACTGAGAGAATAGAGAATGAATATATAATTTCCAAAGAGCTAAGAATAAAAATAGAACATATTAAATTTTATGAACTTAGTAGAAAGCAGGAAAAGACAAAAAGAGCAATAAAAGGTATTAAGAATAAAAAATAAAATTGAAGAAATAAATATAAGTAAAGTGATTATGCTAATGAACTAAACCTTCATGTTAACAGACTAATATCAGATGCATTAAATATAAATATGAAATGATAAATGGAAAGTTTGAAGAAAATAAATGGGAAAAGATATACATACACTATATGAAGCTAAAATAAAGTT
This sequence comes from Lemur catta, assembly GCF_020740605.2. Lineage (NCBI taxonomy): Eukaryota > Metazoa > Chordata > Mammalia > Primates > Lemuridae > Lemur > Lemur catta. The sequence goes on from NC_059135.1 coordinate 9,740,215, forward strand.
ATCAAAAAGCAAACAAACAAAAAACTCTATGTCCAAAAGCATTATGAGGGAAAGGTATCATAAAAGGACCATGAAGATTTTACAGTTCTGAATTAGTACACATTCATTAATAAGCCTTAAAATATATTAAGTAAAATATTAAAAATTAGGGAATAAGAATGAATTATTTTTTAAAATCTTTCACTGTACACATGGATATGGTCTACCTTTCTAAACGTTGACAACACAGACACAACATAAAAAGCATATACATTTTAACTTTGTAACTAATAAGCATGGTATATGCTTTGAAATAAACAAAATATTTTCAGGAACACATGAAACATTCACGCAGTGACCATGACCTAAAACTCAAAGAATCAGAATCACAGGAAAAATATTTTTCTAGCACAATGCAATAAACTTAGATATCAATGTAAGATAGTTAAAATATTTTTAGACAAATGAACAATTCTAAGTCAGTCAAGCATCCCTTATAAAAGAGAAATTATAAAATATTTATAAGATAACGATGACTCCCACTTTTATCTCTCCAACCTAGCCCTCACATCTGGACTTGAGACTCACTTGCTATGCCTGCTTGACATAGCAACCAGATTGCTTAATGAGCATCTTAAATTTAAGATGTCCAAAACAACTCCTAATCTTTGTCTCTGAACTTGCTCCACCTTTATTTTTCCCCATAACATATATGGCAACCCAATCTTTTCAATCTTTAAAGCTGAGCACCGTCTAGGGGATGGACACACTTGAAGCTCTGACTCAGGGGGTTGGGGGGGCAAGGGCAATATACATAACCTAAGCTTTTGTAACCCCATAATATACTGAAATGAAAAAAAAAGCTGAACATCTTAGAATCTTCATTAATTTCTTTCTTACATACACCATGTGCAATTCATCTGCAAATACTATTGGCTCAACTTCAAGATAGAACCAGAATCTGTGTTTTTTTTTTTTTCATTTCTTCCTCTGCCCTTACATAAGCACACACACACACATGTGCACATGCACAGAGACACATACACATATGCACACATGCTACCACCTATCAATCAACTCTGGTATGGAATATTGTAATAGTTACAAAGATCTCCCTGCTTTCACTCTTGTATACACACACACAGCACATATTAGAGTAGTTGATTAGCATGTTTTCAGACAGAATCATGAATGTAGACACAGCCTATACATAACATTGGAATCTAAAAATGAAATTTAGATAAAGGTCACTCTAAGGACCTATTGAGATTGTGTAATTTAAAGAGAATAAAAATGAATCATGTCTATAATAATAGAAACCTATGTTTGAACTGAAATAGAAACATAGCAGGTAACTATGGCAGGAAAGACGGAGGAGCGTGGCTTTGTTCAGTGGGAGGAGCTACCCCCTACAAAGGTGACACTTGATTATATTATTAGAGGACTTATTGTCTGACAATTGATATTTCTCTTGCCTCTTTGCTATGTTTCTGCTAATATGTTTTCATCGATGTCTCACCAACACGGATGATGTTAAGAAACATTCTCTTAAGAGATACCTGCTCCCTCTGCTCATCTCATCCTCCCCACTGTTCTTCATTGGAAGGTTGCATCCTTGCTGTTTCTCTTTGGGGAGACACTTTATTTTTTTCCCAGCTTAAATCTTCTATAAGAATTGAAGTAATAAAGTTTACCTTGCAGAGCAATGCTGAAGATTAGAAATCACATATGCAAATATCCATTATAGTACCTGGCACATAGAATTAGTAGATGAATAATATAAATTAAATATCTAAATAGCAAGGTTTCTGAGCATGAGCTATCGCTTCATGGAAGATATTAAATATAGCAACCTTGTTAAATATTAAATTATTTAACCATTAAAATAGTAGAAATATATCCTGTTGCATATATAACTTCTATTTTTGAAGTCATCAAAGATCTTTAAACAAAGGAATCGACCATTGTCTTTAATTAATTTCATATAAAATATTTTTTAAAATGGTCATCTGATTTTGTCAACATCTTCACATCTAAATCTGAGTATATTTATAACAGCATTTTGTTTCATATGCATAAGTTGAGGGGAAAGGAGAACAGCATTTGTTGTAGCTGTTCTAACTTCAACAACAGGATATTTGGCCTGATTTGTTTCATTATCTCAACTCTATTGTCGGCCATGCATATCAAAGGCCTTAATTACAGAGATGAAAGACATGATTCACAGTTGATAAGAAAGAAAATCATTACAGTCTCACAGCAACCTCCTGCTTTCCTGAGCAAGGATGTGGTCTGATTGAGGAGCACTGCACTGTAATTATAGTGTCCTTTTAGGCATGATTGTAACTGTAAAAAAATGTGTCCTCTGACAACAATCTGCTTTTTGTTCATAAGACAAACTGGCTCATTTGTTCAGCGACTAACATATCCTTTGTGCTTTGTCTGGATTTACCAGATGATCAAGAACTCAAGAAAATTTGCAGTTAATTGTTTCCATTTCACTTAGCAAATATTGAGAAAGGGTGAATTTTTTAAAGTTATTTTGGAAATTTCTCCCATTGAGAAGCGTTTTAGGACTGTTAACTACCATTCGCATAGTATGAGAGGAAGAAGGCTTCATTCTGAAACAGAATATATTCTACTTAGAGACACATTTAAAACATCAGTAATGTAAGGTAGAACAAGTTGGAATCATCCAATCAGTTTTCCAGTTTAGGAGCATTCTTATTTGAATATCAATATTGACAGCTAATAACCTGTCTCCTCGATTTATAAAATTTAGGCAGAAATTTCCAAGTGCTGAATGTTTGTTATAATAAATGTTCCAACTGATTGGTGTAAGAATTTTCCACTTAATGATAAAAATAGAACTCCAAATTATTCTTTGCATAAGCCAGGGATTTAAAAAAAATTGAACTCCAGATTCATACCATAGGAGTTCTCTAGGGAATGGCTCGTAAAATATGACATAAAGCATAAGGCGTGCTATGTCCCTACAAAAATTCTCCCCTTCCAAAATCTCAAGTCATTTCTCAAAACCACACTTAGTTTTCCCATTTTGGTTAACTTAAATCACGTTTTTTTTTTCCTGAACCTAATTGTTTTCATTTATAAATTACTTACTGAGTAAAATCAGAAAGAAATTAAAAAGCAATTCTCTTGCTACTACAAAAAACATAGGATTCGAAATAAACACAACTGTGTGGTTTTAACACAGCTCACCACCATTCTGCAACATACACACACAAGCACACACACACTACCCTTTGTCTCAGTGCCTCGGAGGCGGAAAATGTTGAAGTCACTTCCACTTAGGTCAGTTCTACCCACCTTGATAATTAGCTTTCAGTATCCTGGCAGACTCAGGTGTATTTTAGAATTCAATTCTGTATAACCATATGGGTTATATATAGATTTTTCCCTATGAGTTTCTATTTCTTTTACTTTCTCATTACCAAACTAAAAAAAAAAAAAAAAACACTTTAAGAATGAAATGTTGCTTATTAGGTATCAGTGCCAAAGTTGAACATTCAAATATTTTCCAAGATGACTGTGAAAAAAGTTTGTTTTTTCAAGTATGAGGAAATTAGTATTTTAATTATTACAGAATGTCTGAAAAATAGCATTTATACTAAAATTCAAAAAGTTAGACTTTAAATATATAATAGTGTATTTAAACAACTAATTAGAAATAGAAGTTTGTTTTTAAACAGTTATCTATTTAACAGTTTATCAACATCTGTGTACATCTTTTTATGAGTCAACAAATCCGTAATCATTTTAAAGAATTTCTTTGTCCTTGGCTAATATGAGAACATCACTATTTCTAGTAAGAAAGTTTATTTCATTCACCTTATCATGATAACTGATGTCATACATGTAACTTTTTTTGAATACTTTTCTCTTTTCTCTGATTTGTAGCTATGTCTATTATTAATATTAATTTTGTTTTGACTTTTTTATATTGGCAGATCAGAATCATTTTATTTTGACATAGAGGGTATTTAATAAGTCATGAGTCTCAATTTTTTTACTGTGTTGTCTTACAATTCAGAATTGCCATGTTCCTTTGCTTGGCAACTTTATAGAAATTATTCATTTTTTTAAATTTTATTTTTAATTAACAGATAATTGTATATGTTATATATTTATGATGTACAATGTCATGTTTAAAGCACCCTAAATGCTTCCCAGTGAAGTAAGAATAAAACTGAGCTCCTTAGCCTGACTTGCAAAGCCCTGTGGTCCTGCCCGCAGACCTTTCTCACTCCCTCTTCCATTGTGGTCTCCAAGGCCCACCCTACTCTCTCCACACTGACCTCCTCTCTGCATTTTACTCTCACTAAGCAATTTCTTCCCAGCCTTTGCAATACAAAATCTCACTGCTTGTCTCGATGTAATCATTCATTAACATTTGTTGAATGTATGAAGGAAGCATTAGTAGATTTCAAGGAATTGAAATCCAGCCTGATTATGGAGCTTGGTGTTGATGCATAAATTGCTGCTGGTTTCTTAATATTATGGGAAAAGTAGGCTGTTCTAAAAAGATTTGAGTTATACTAAGTCCACTTTTATTTGGCCTGTTCATGGATGGATTGCTGAACATGCATGATATACTATCTATCTCTCTATACAGAATTATTTATTACAACAAAATAAGAAACCCACTGAAAATTGGTCCCGAAATTCTATTAGGAAAGGCTGCAAGGAAACCTACGGCCCAAATAAATGTAGCAACCATAAGCATTTTCCCAGAATGACTATTTGAGCCTTACTTAAATTATAAATATAGTATTTATTATTGTGATGAACCAGTGAAATATCCTAGAAAACCTTGTATTTTGGATTTCAAACAATATACTCAGACTTCCTGTGAATCAAGATTTGCCTTTGTACAAAATGCATTTGCCCTAGACAGATAGACGATACCTGTATTTTTACTAGGATTACAGTTGTTAGATTTAGCAAATAAAAATAATGTTACAAAATTTGAATTTGAATTTCAGATAAACAACACATTTTTTAAAGTATAAGTATGTTCCACACAATATTCAGACATACTTATGCTAACAAAAAAAAAAAAATGTTACTTTACTGCAGTGCGAATTTACCTGAAAGCCCTGTGTTTTATTTAACAACCCTGACGAGGGTCTTCTACTGAGCAGTATCTCCTCTAACTGACACCCTTACAATCCCTTTCCTCTTTATAAAGCACAAAAGGTTAGCATCCATCTCTTGCTGCCTTAGACTTCACAAATGTAAAAGAAGAAATTCACTGATTGCCTTAGACCCTAGTCTTAATAGTCACTTTGACCCTTAGTTGAGTCCTGAGTTGGGCCCAAGATGTAAAACTGTGAATTTATTCGCTCCACATCCATGTTTGTTTCCGTTAGCTGCACATTTTCTTTTTCTCAAAAATCTTCTGAGACTCCACTAAAAATCACTTGGTTATATCATTCATCTAACGAACTGCTGTTTAGTCAGTTATTCAGTCAAAACTCTAAAGTGCTTTAAGAAGATAGCACTAGTGGGAAATGGTTTATGTTTCCCAAATAGCATAAAGTATCCAATAAACCTACGTGGCACATAAAACGTGGCCACACCGGGGAGCTATCTCATTTACGTGCAGCATGAGGTGAAAGTTTTCACTTAGCAGGCAGAACTTTTCACACACTGGGGAAATATGATTGTTACATGCTATGTTTATTTTTAACAATTGTGTTCCTAGTTTGCAAACACAATTCTCCTTTTCTGATAGATATTCACAATGGGAAAAGAGGACATAAAAAGCGAACTTTTCAGCTTTTTGCTAATAATCATATAAATGTATGTAACTGTGTACCTACTCTGCTCTCAGGTCTTCTGTTTATAATAGAGGGAAACGTAGGCTTACCTTTAGCCCTTACCTGTCTTCTAGAGGACATTAAACTAATGAGTTTACCTTCTCTCTGTTGGATAGACATCCTCTCCTCCCAACCTAATCCTTCACATTGGCCATTAAACATGCTAATAGCTTCCCATAAAATAACACTTCCTAGATTCTTAACCCACAAAAGCTACCCTGTATTTCCTTTTACTCATTTACAACCAAACTTCTCAAGGTTTTCATAGTCACTCCATTCCGACTTCACTTCCACTTCATTCTACACCTGCTGAACTCTGCATTACTTCCACCTTTATTGTTCATACAACCAGCTCTCTCCAAGATCATCACAGTAGACATCCTGTAGATAAATCCTCAGCTTCTGTGGCAGGCAGAATAATGGCCATCAAAAACCTGTATGTCCCAATCACTGGGGCCTACAAATATGTCATGTTACTGGGCAATGAGGAATTCAGATAGATAAAACTAAGTTTGCTAATCAGATGACTTGAAAATAGGGAGACTATTTTGGATTATCCTGGAGGGCCAGTATAACTACTAAGGTCCTCAAAAGGAGAAGATGGAGGCAGAAGAGAGAGAACAGGGGAGATTGCAGTGGGAAAGCACTTGGTCTGAAGTTTCTAGTTTTGAAGATGGAGGAAGGGGCCACGAGCCAAGGAATGCCGGTGGCCTGTGGATGCTGGAAAAGGCAAGAGAACAGAGCCTACCCAGAGCTTCCACGAAGAAAACCCTACCAGCACTTTGATTTGAGCTTGGAAAGATCTATCCCAGACTCCTGACTGTCAGAACTGTAAGGTAATGAATTTTTGGGTTTCTTAGAGTACCTATTTTATGCTAATTCATTGTAGCAGCAGTAGAAAATTAATAGGAGTTCCTTGATCTCAAACTCCCTGGCTTTGCTGCCACCTCTCTGGCAGTCCTGCCTTTGCATGCCTATCCTCCCCCGTCGGCCTTCATATCCTCTTGCTTTGTCTTAGATGCACTTTTATACTTTGTATTATTCTCACCCACAGCTCTAGTCACCACCTCTATGTAGATAACTCACACATTTATATTCCTAGCCCATATCTCTTGTTGGGTTCTAGGTCTATAAATGCAACTGCCTGCCTGACAGCTTTTTCAGATGAATCACAGTCACCTCAAAACAAACATGGCCAAAAAATGAACTCATAACCTTCTTCCCCTTTTAACTGGATCCTCTTCCAGTCTGTTCTATCTCAGCAAACGGAACTGTCATCCACCTAGTGACACAAGCCGGACACTTAGCAGTCATCTTTGACACTTCTCCCTCATCTCTTATATCAAATCATTACTTAGTAAACATTGCTAAAACCCCTCCATCCTCTTCTGTAGCAAATTAACATAAACTTGGCAGCTTAAAACAATACCCATTCTATTAGGTCACAGTTCTGCAGGTCAGAAATCCAGCAGTGTGTGGCTAGCTTCTCTGCTCAGCATGAAATCAAGGTTTCAGTCAGGTGCACTGTCATCTGGAGCCCGTTGTGAGATCATTTCTGTTATTCGTAGAATTTAGCTTTTTGTAAGTATAGCACTGAAGTTCCCATCTCCTTGCTGGCTTACAGCTGAGGACTGCTCTCTGCTTCTGGAGGCCACCTGGGCGAATTCCTCACCACATGGTCCCCTCCAACTTCACATCAGCAATGGTGCAATGCATTTTTCTTCTGCATTCAGGTTCTCTGACTTCTCCCACACCCAGCTGGAGAAAGCTCTCTAAGCTCTTTTAAGGACTCATGTGATTGGATCAGACCCACCCAGATAATTTCCTTACATCAAGGTCAACTGTACACATACATAACATAATCAATGGTGCACTATTTCATATTCACAGATTCTGGGGATTAGGGTGGCATATCTTTGGGGGGACTATTTTTGAAATTCTGTCTACAACATTGACAGTGCTATCTTTGTCTGCACTATAAATTGACTTCCCAATGCATCCATCCAAATCCACTTTTCCCCACGATAGTCCCTTCCCGCTGCAGCCAAAGTGACCCTTGCAAAACACACAGCCACTAATGTTACCCAGGTGTTCCCTATTCTCGTAGGCACAGCATGGCCTAGAGCTGTGCTGCTCAATTTGCCGTCTGCAGCCCAGTGCCCGAGACTGTTAATACTTCGCAGGGAGGTCAGAACGGACAAGACACCGCAGCAGCAAGCATCTAGACACTTCCATGGCAATTTCACAGAGTGATTTTATGTCTGATGAAACTCAAAATATATTTGGGGCTTGTATTTTTATGTATTTTTTTTAATTTTATGTTTTTAGTAATTCATTATCTTATTTTGTCAAAGCATTGTGACACGAAAATTAAAACAAACAAACAAACAAAACTGATTCTTCACCACTGAAAATTGGAAAAACACTGGTCCAGTGGCCTCTGCACAGTTTGGAGTCTACTTCTCCTGCTTCATCTCACACCGTGCAGCTTCCCACTCTCCAAGCTCTGGAGAGTGGTTTTCTGCTGTCCCTTCTACATGCCATATCACTTGTGCCTTGCTGACTGCTCCCCCTAGATTACAATCTCCTCATCATATTCTCTCATTACAGCGGGTACCTCCAATATGTACCTATCACAATCTCAATATTTCTTATGTATAAACATACAAATATTCTTTAATGTCTACTCCCCTCCTAAGATGTAAGGTATATGGTGTCAGAGAGCTTATCTTCCAGCTAATGGGCATATACCCAGCTCTCTGCACACTGCATGACACGTAATAGGTGCTGAACAAATGCATACGGAACGAAAGAATAAACAAACATAACCCACATCATTCAAATCCAAATAGCACCTCAACCAATTATTACCTGCTTGATCTTAATCATGTTAGTTAAATATCCTAAGCTTTATTGTTATTATAGGTAAGATAGGAATAATATTGTCAGTGTCTCAAGGCTGATATGAGACCTGAAACGTGCAAATGCTTTGTTTGAAAACTGCAAGATATTTTTAAGATGCAATTAATAAGTTAGTATGAATAATGTCTCTTACGCAACCTTGGTAGAAAGGTGAAGTATACAACAAATCTAAAATTTTTTTGGAAATTCTTACCATAATTCTTTAAAAATATTCAATCTTTGCTTCCAGAGTAGAGGCTCTAAAATTTTATCCTAAAAAATTGGATCGAGTATGCATATATATGTAAAAGATGTTCATTCTAGCATTCTTTATAATAAAGAGATATAAAAGTCTCTAAATATGTCCTCACATGTAAAAAAGCTGTGGTAATCTGTGGTTTGCACAATTTAAGAAAGAAACTAAATATTTCTTCCCCATGTAAAGAGAGGTGTGGACCAACGTTGGTGCAGGACTTGCTCTGGCATATTGTGTCACTAAAGAAGAAAAACCTTTCATACCCAGATATGTGATGCTGAGAATGGGCTTTGCACACAATGTCAAGAGTATATGAGTGTAACCTAAGGCTGAAGACTTATGATCACAAGCACAGAGTAACCTCGACTGAATGTGAAATTGAGAAAGTAGGTTCAGATTTACGCTAACACTGGTGGTGGTAGGGCAAGAGACTTAGTACTAGTCGCATAAATTGTGTAACTACTTCCATCAAGGATGACACTTTCAAAACAGCTATAAAAATGAGCTTAGAGTCCCTGAGGTTTTCCCCTGTGGTAGCTGTAAAATCAGCAGCCAGTTCTAAAGCAGCTGTTTCAAAGGCAGTCATGGGGTTTTCAACCTTAATAAAAGAGTAACTCTGAGCTCTGAAGTGTCTGCACCAACATAATAGGAGCAAAGCCCTCTATAAAAATTTAGCAAGCACCCATAATTCTTGATTAATTCTTAGAGGCTCCAAAATAGAAATACTGGATTGCCTGTGAACCTGGACACATAATGGCTTGAGACATTAATTTGAATATAAAAGAGGTATCAATTAGTATCTTCATTATCAAGTCATTCAATCAATAGATCTATCTACCAACATGTCTGTGTAGTATGAATCACAGAATACCTACACAATTTTCAAGTAAGAGAATAAAATATACTGTTCTGCAACTTTTCTCCCATATATTTGTGCTGAATTAGAAAAGAATGAACTTTTAAAATGCACCATTAAAGAAGACCCAGCTCCCTAATTCCTGGAGATCCTTGTAGGGAACAGAGCCCAAAGAAGAAAGGGGTTTTTTTTTTTTTTTTTTTTGGAATAATGCTGCTTATAACTTATTAAAAACTACTTGACGAATGACTCTCAGTTTGGAAGAACTGGGTCGTGGCAATGAAACCAGAGTTCTACACAGATGTTCCATCATGCAGAACTCAACGGCAAGGACAATGGCACACTGGACAAGCCAGACTCCGCCTTAAGGCATTTATGCTCAAATGTTTATAACAGTACAGTGGTCCTGGGCTTCTCTAGTATTGATTAGAGCCACTAAACCTATCCAGGATGTGGGTTGGAAGTTGTGTTAGCCTAGCAAAAGATAGGCTTCCGTTACAGAAAAGCCATGGAAAAATGTTTTGTCAGAAGGTAGAAGAAATAGAGGATTTTTATTTTTTACAGTGGGTACTAGAGAAAGTTAATAAAGGGAGAATGTGAAATATGAGTTTGAAATGCAGAAAAATAAGTGTATTTAACAAACACAAATGCTTACATTGTGCGTATTGTGTGCCAGAAACCCTGCAAAGAGCTTTGTGTGTACTGATTCAATTAATGACCCCGTAAGATCTATGAGGACTGTATCATTATTAACCAAGGAAAGGAAACTGAGGAACAGACAGTTGACAACCTGCCCTGGTAAGTGGCTGAATCAGCACTTAAATCCAGATGTCTTGGCTCTAGACCTGTCTTTTAGTCACCACACCTTGTAAGAAGTGGCAAAAAGTAAGTTTTGTATTAAGAACTTAATGGGAAGCAAGAATTTTGGGATTTGGCTGGGTGAAACTTGCAGGGTCCAGGAAGGTGTTGCGTGTGCAGAAAAAAATTGGAAATTCTGCTAATAACAGCATGCACTTTGGGAGTTCATATGGTGGAAATGGACATCTGGTGCTGGCAGCCTCTTTAAGCTTGGTCTTCCTATCCCATTGTCCTGGTTTTTAAATTGGCTACATCTCCATTCATTATTTCTAGTGAAGAAAATTTACAGTGACTATGGGAAATAAAGCTGGAATTACCCAACATTTGAACAGTAGGTTAGAAAGGAGAATGTTCTTAACCTTGAAAAACTCTCAAATTAACATTGTTTATAGCTGATTTCAAAGGTAAAAAAGGACCAAAGTTTTAATAATATTTCTTCATTAAGCCCTTGAGATGTGGTGCTTTTTTAAATTTATGGGAGTACAAATGTTTTGGCTACCTGACTTGTTTTTGTACAGTTTGAGTCAAAGTTGTAAGTGTGCCCTTGCCCAGATAGTGCGCATTGTACCCATTAGGTGTGATTTAACCTTCCTCTCCACCCCCTCCGATCTGTTTGATTTCTGTTGAGTTTTATTTCCATATATGCACATGAGTTTTGATCGATTCATTCCAGTTTAATGGTGAGTATACGTGGCGTTTGTTTTTCCATTCTTGTGATACTTCACTTAGGAGAATAGTCTCCAGTTCCATCCAGGTTGTTACAAAAGCTATTAGTTCACCATTTTTTGTTATGGCTGAGTAGTACTCCACAGTGTACATATACCACATTTTATTAATCTACTCATAAATTGGTGGACACTTGGGTTTATTCCACATCTTAGCAATTGTGAATTGTGCTGCAATAAACAGTCGAGTACAGGTGGTTTTTTTTGATAAAATGGCTTTTTTTGTTGGTATTCAATTTGCTATATTCTCTGCTACAATTATTTTATTTTTGATCTATTTTTTGGTGGAGGAGGGAAGCACTATTAGCTCCTAAAAATAATGAGAATTTAAGGTATGGTATTAATAAATCTTTTTTTTCCGTGTTCAGTCATTTTATTTGTTTTAGGATTTAAAATACCAATTACTAAATGCTATTTTAGGCAAAAAAACAGAAATGAGTAAGTGTTCACTATTTTAAGATGACAGCATTTTATAAAGGGAATAATGGTCATGAAATTTAACCAAACTGTGATTTAGTTCTAATATAGTATTTTAATCACACTGAATTATGTTGACATAGGAGGCATCAGAGAAAAGATTGCATGTATATTGATGCATTATTATTCTTCATTTGAATAAAAATGATTTAGCATTCCTCAATGCCAGGGAATTTGTGAGCACCTTTCTTTACACTTATTACCATGTTATAAAACTATTATCAACTTTAAGTAACAGAAAGATTTATACAGAATTTTATAATCATCATGTTTAATCAGATAGCAAATAATTCCCATAGAATAACAACAAAGCTAACTGTACAGCGTCAAGCAATGTGCTATGATATATTATAAAACTCTGAGGAAATCATTTTTATAAAGCAATTAATAATTTGAGGTAAACTACTTTGCAACGCAGCACTCTAAAGTGAATAATTTTGAGAAAGAATTGTATAAAGTATAAGAAGAAAGTTTATTCAATTATGGAAAACTATATTGTAATAAGAGCTATAATCTATAACCATACAATCAGTAGGACAGAAATTGTTGATTGTTTATTAATGGGGAGAGATAGGGAAGAGGGGAAGATAGGGGACCGGAGAGACAGAGAGACAGAGAGATGGGGAGAGAGACAGAGACAGAGAGAATTGTTTCATGTATAAATGCTATATAGAGAGACACATAGTGTTGAATCTTGTGTAAATAGGAGGTAGGTAATTTAAGCTTTGTATATCAAGACATTTTGACATATTAAAGTATATGGAAAGTTAGGATATTATATAGAAACTTTGATACACAGACAGAGAAAACCTCTCCTCAATATAGATTAAATTATAAAAGTTGAATCTGAAATGACTTTTTATATAAAGTAATATATCCTATCTAGTACATTTAAATACATGATTTTGATTAGAATATTTGAAATACCACTTAATAATAAAAACACTTAGGTTATAACATCCAAAATTCAAAGTTTTAAATTTTTGTGTATTAAGGCAACTTTTTCTAAAAATGCAGATATAAAATATTAAAATTAAGAAAAATAAAAATTCTACCATTTTTAAAAAAGATTTCTCATGATCAATATTTTTCTATGCCCTTCTTAATAATTCTTCATAAGAGGTTAGTATACATATCTTGCTTTTCAGGATTTTTGACAAACTGAAGTGGAAAATTAAATCTACAATTTAGTGAATACAATGCTCACAGGTGAAAAACTTTACTTCAATGTCTGAAACTGACTAAATTGTCATTTGGAGGTTACATAGGCATCCCTGTTGATGAGAGAATGATAGTCACACACAAAATTCAGTTGGCATACAGCAAAACACAAAATAAATTACACAACCACATTACCTATCATGTGTAATATCATAATCACAAACAATTACATTATTGAAAATTTCTATTTACATGACTATCATTTTCTTAATGAAATAGACTTTATCTGCACATTTCCTTGATATTCTTAACAATTATGTGCCAAAGTCCATTATTTCCTGTGAATCATACTCCGAAATAGGTTACTTAAAATTAATTAAGATGAATCACCAGTTTTTTATCCAACAACAACCACCACCTTGACTCTGACTTAATTTTTATAGTATTATTTTGTTTTCTTGATTATCTGATAACACAAGAATGTGAAAACCTAAAAAAAATGATGTTTCGATTGGGCTTTACACAGCTAGAAGAAAAGTGTCAACTTCCTAAACCTCTATGTAATGTATTTTTAAAGACTTGACTAATGGCAGCAATCACTAGAGTGCAGAGTGCAGGTGAAGAGTCATATAGTAGTTGCATGTTTAGTTTCTTAAGAAACTGATAAACTATTGTTCAGACTGGCTGTACCATCTTACATTCTCACCCACAATGCATGAGTGATCCAGTTTTTCTGAATTATAACCAACATTTGGTATATCCATTGCTTTTTATTTTAAACATTATGATACAGGTGTGCTGATCTCTTATTGTGGTCTTAATTTGCATTTCCCTGATGGCTATTGATGTTGAATTTCTTTTCATGGGTTTATTTGACAGCTGTATATCTTCTTCAGTGAAGTATCTGTGTGAATTGATCATGTATTAATTGGATATTTTCCCATTGAGGTTTTATAGTCCTTTTATATATTCTAGTCCTTTGTTGGATATGTAATTTGCAAATATTTTATTCAAATCTGTACCTTGGCTTTATACCCTCTTAGCGGGGTTTTTCACAGAGTAAAGTTTTAAATTTGATGGAGTCCAATTCATATATATATTTTTTTAATTTTATGGCTTGTGCTTTGGGTATTAAGTCTAAGAACTCTTAGCCTAGCTCTATATCCCACACATTTTTTTCCAAGTTTTCCTCTACTTTAGCTTTACAGACTTAAATTTTACATTTTAAAGTGTGATGCACTTTAATTTAATTTTTGTATGAGGTGTGAGACTTGGGCGTATGTTCAAGTTTTTGCCTATCGATGTCCAATTCCTCCAGTAGCACTGAATTATTTTGGGACTTTTATGATATGGTGCTCTCCTGGTGGATTCACAACTCTATGTAGTTTTCAAAACCCATAGAATGGTAAACCACATAGAATGAATTGCATTCTATACAGATTTTTAAAAATTGACCAAGATATTATATAAAAGGAACCCAAGATGGATCATAGACCCTGACAAATGGATCTAACTGTATTACAAAAGAGTGACATGACCATGCTAATTTTATAGAGATGAAAGGAGCTGACATAAGTAAATTTGAAAACAATGGTTGACTAGATATTGGAATATTAAAGATAAAAATAAAAGTAAGCACTGTATTCTAGCTAGTAAATTCGTTGTAATAGGGTATGAGTTAGCAATTGTGAAGCTTCTTTACACTCATATTAGTGCTGAACAAATAAGTAAATCTGCTGTAGATAATGAAAGCCAGTTTGAGAAAGAAGTTGAACTAAGCCTAAGTGGATGTAAGAATCTGTGAGTCTGGTGCTGGATGATAGTTGGTGCTTTCATTATGAGCTCTTGTTTCTATAACCATACAGTCATGTGGTCTACATAGGAAACTGAAGAGGGAGCTCAGCATACATACTGTATTAAACATCAACACATAACAGTGAAATGTAATTTTTAAATATATATTTGAAATAGTTTTGAAAAATATACCTAGGTAAAATCTAACCAAAGACATATAAGAGTCTTTGAATAATACAATTTTATTAAAATGTTATTTTTCATAGCAAATTTAAGCTATTCACTTGTAGACAACAAATAAAGCAGAACCAAAAAAGAAAGAACTTTAAAAGATTAAAAGTTTTATGTTTTTCTTACTATTTCCCTCCACAAAGTAAATGCACATGATAGTTTCTTACACTAATTAATTAAAATTAATTTAATTAATTGATGTGGAATAATATGTGCAAGATAAATAATGGGTAGAGGGCTCAAATGAGTTGGCTGAAGGAACCTTATCTCTTCATAGACTGAATTGATTAAGCTAGAGATAATCGATCTGCTTAAATGAGGAAAAGTAAGATGAGTTAACAAGGTGATTTGTATCAACAGACAGCATCTACACTGGTTAAGAGACAAACTCGGCTGAGACTGGCTGGGTTTGATGTCTTGACCATCTGTGAAATCAGAAAAATAATGGTATTTGCCTTGTAGAATTATAGGTTTTAATGAAACAACAAATGCAAAATGTGGAGCATGGTCCGTGGCACACAGTGTCACATAAGTAGTGACAATTAATAACATGAATATCATTTAATTAACTTAATTGAAAAGGAAATATCCAGAAACTCTAGGGAAATGAGAATATAAGTAACCCTGTAAGGGTTAACAATATATTATCACAAACCCACATCTGCTGGAAAGAACTCTCATTTGCATTGCTCTCCTACCCTATATAGTGTAGCACTTAAGAAAAAGGACTTGAGTACCTAAGATACCTCCTGACTTAACTTTTTACCTAAGCTCAAATTATTCCTGCAACCCTTCTACATTCTAAAAATATACTGAATGCATTACTCCCCATAGGAAGTTGACATCCTTACATTAAGTTATACATTAAGAAAAATTGGTAGAATGTAGTAATGTAGTAATTTTCATCACAATTCAGCCTTTAAAAATATCCAAAGAAATATAATACTGCTTTTGCATTAGTGCCATATTGAAGAAACAAAATTTCCTATGCATGAATTGATGGTATTCATCATATTCCTTTAGGAGTCTCCAGGTTTAAAATGTCAAGTGCCTTTAAATATGCCAAATTATGACCCAAAATATTTTAATGACAAAGATTTTAAATTATTCACTTTCTATTTAAGTAATAACATTGAACAGCAACATATTGTAAAATCATTACTATTAAACAATCTAATAATAACATGAGATATGTAGATTTTTGATTAAATATAGCAAGATTTATATTATTTTTACATTTAGTTCAATCCAAAACTATTATCTATAATTTTATGCAGACCATTTCTATTTTTATTAATTTAATAAAAGAAAAACAGGTGACATAAAGTTAAATAAAGGTGACTTTGTTTTGCTCTGGGGCTTTTAGTCTGCTTTCTCAACTTACATCTGAAGGAACCACGAAGACTGTCAATAAGGTGGAATTCGCCAGTAAAACAATGAGTATAGCACTCCTTACCTCATCTGGGTGATTCTCAAAACCACAAAGCAATGGACACCTGCATTTCATTGCTCCAAAGGAGTCATTCTTTTTGTGCAACAACCTAAGAAGTAGAAATAACTTCATGAGGGCAAGAACAACAAAAACAACAAATATACCAGTGAAAGAAGGGTCCTTGCAAAGCTAGAAAAAGATTGTTGAATTTAGGCTCTCCCAATTCCAGTCTTTGGTCTCTGTTACACATTAAACTTACTACTTCACAACTTTTTCCTTAATTTTCCCAACATATGGATTGGAATCTAAAATAGTAGTTTATTTTCTGCTGTTTCTATGTTAGAATGTTTCAGTAGGTGTTGGAATCTGCATTTGCATTTGCTGCACCAACAATTTAAGATTACTTTTCCACACGTCTTTGCTAGCAAACAAATGCAGTGTGATAATAAAATATCCCTGACTTCTAATGTCTCTTGTATTAACTTTTGCTGCAAATAGAAGCTATTTCTTTTGTCTTCATCTGAGAAATATGCTTAATGGCCTGCCTGACCTTGGAAGAACCTATCTATGATAGAAGATGGGTTTGCATCTTCCTCTGCTTTCTCATGAAAAACAGCCGAGCATTTACAGGTGCAGTTTCTGACCATGTAACAGAACAAAGATTGTCAGGTCCTGTCTCCTGCCTTAGAATGGGTTTCCTGGAAACAGACTCTGAGAAAAACCTGTGTGCATGCATATTATTGGGAGTTGCTCTCAAATACTTATAAAGAAAGAAGAAGGAAGGACTGGCTAGAGGGTGAAGCTGACCTGCCCTGCTGCTGCAAGTAAGATTTTAGCCAATTCTATGGGGAACCCTGGAGCTGAGATAGACCTTCCATGTTGCCCCAAAGTAAGGAAATGTGGGTGCACCTTTGTATCTTGCATCCACCAGTCATTAGTAGCAAGCCACCCCTTGGAAGAGAATATAACCCTGGTCAAGCAGTCCTTGTGGCTGAGGGCAATTTCCAGGAAAATACACATCTGTAATCAGCAACTGATAATCCCAGATGTTGGCAGGGCAGGAAAATGAGTGTGTCATCCCTAAAGCAGAGATCTAATATTGACTACAGATCCCAGAAAAATTATGCCCTATGCCATGGACTCAAGAGCTCTTGTCTACTGAGCTAACCAGTCACACGAGACTTGATTAACATGGTAGAGGGAATGAAGTCAACCAGCTGACTTCACTGCTCAGAGCACCAGTTCATCTGGTTGAGTTATGTAATTCAGTGATAAAGAAATATGAAGAAAATGAAAAGGAAACTCTTAAATTCTTTCTGAGCGTAAGGTGTTAGAGAGCAACGTCAATTTTACTTTAGATACTGTAAAGTATCTCACTGCAGTGTTGTGGTGTGACTTCAGTACAGCTCTCCAGCCTGGCAGCAGAGAGTTAAAGCAGGTTTTTCTTAACATCATATTCTTGCTTCAGATATTGGTCAGTGATTTCATTCACCCTTCTTGGTTTTCCTTTAATCCCTCTATTTATTGTATCTGCTCCCTCCAAACTTCTGATTCCCTCCCTATAAGTTTTCCCTGCCCCTCCAGCACCTTACTCCTGCAATTGCCTCCCACGGCATTTTATCCCCTCCCTCCCTTATCCTCACTCTGCCAAAGGATGATCTTAGATTTGTCTGGAGAACCACATGCTTTTAAAGGAGAGGCATTAGGCTGAATGCAAAGCCATCCTTCCCAGATTGGCCCAGCAAAAATTCACAATTATTGCAACATAAAGAACTTGGCTGGAGAGGTGGAACTAACCAAATGGTTAATTCTCGTGGTTCATATTTCTTGAATTTTCAGTAGCATTTGGCACAATTGATTACTTCTTTTGCTTATAGCATTTCATTTAGGAGGAAATTTCCAGAAACAGTGTTCCTAAAATGTCCAATTAGAGACACAAAATCATGGGAAGTTCTGTGCTTGGAATCTAGTCTCCAGGTTTTTCTTCTATCTTCCTGGCAGCTGCTTCTCCATTTCTGTGACGGTCTCCTCTTCCTCTGTAGGTTGGAGGATGTCAGATTTCTTCTTATCCTTAATCATAGGCAAAATAGTCAGAGTCAAATTTATTCAGGGTGAAAATTTTGCTGCTTGCGTAATATTTAATACAAAGAGGGGGGAGGGTATTGAGAATGATTTTAAGGCACTGATAATAGTGTTGAACAGTGGAATCCAAGTTGTTTAAGGAATGAAGTGGAGATATGTAGGAAGTTATAGCCAGTGGAAAAAGTGAAAAAGTCAGTGGACTGGAGGTTCAGGGGTCAAAGAATTGTTCAAATAGAGGTAATGGAGTCTGTGAAAGACTTGGTTGTGGTAAAAAGAGTAAGATGCTCAAGTAGAGATTTTTAACAAGGTAATAAAAGGTCAAAATATGCCTATATGGCAGTATGATTAAAACCAGATCTAAGATAGCAAGTTGGGTGATTCATTTATATGAATGTACAAGATTAGTAGTGAAAAGAAACGGTGAGAGCAGGTGCTGGAATCTTGAATGAATGAAAAGGAAATACTGTGGTATCAGTAGACAATTACTATAAAGCAAGAGTAGCCTTTAGTATGCCATTTATTTCAAAGGAATTATGTCTTAAACTTTTTTATACATTTATTTATTTTGATGTAGGAAAAAGGAAAACTATTCTTGGAAACAGCAATGTGGAGTAAGTAGAATAACTATTTCATCTTCAGAATCTCTAGAAATCCGTGTCATAAGGGAGAAAAACAGCCATTTCTTGAAGAAACTGCCCATCAAATAGTGTCCTTAAGGAATTGTCACACTTTAATTACAGCAATATGATAAAAGGAATGTTCAGAGAAATGCTTAAAGACACAATGCATGTTACAAATGACAGTCTGTAAGTTGCAGAGGATTGTGAGAGGGTTAGAGATGTGTGAAAATCTGGGTCCAGTTACGGCATGTCAGTCAGAAACTCAGCTGGTTTGAGTTCTTTCCCTACTGGAGATGTCTAAGACTATGGAAGGGTCTGAGTCCTCAATAATCTTGACTGTTTTTTGTTGTTGCAATTTACCACTAATCTAGTCCTAAGAAGAGCCCCAGATAATCTCATGGTTTTTTTTATACACAGTGCTTCTTGCCCCACTGTTTAGAAGCAGTCCAATTTCCTCTTGGCTGTTGGAATCAAACACTTCAGCCAGTAGGGTAACCCTTTTTTCTGCCTGTTGACTCAGTAGCTTAGGAAGCCCAACTGGCTAGGAGATAGTTTCATCTTCCAATTCAATGAAATTGGAGATTTGTCCTGTCAAAATTAGGTAATAGGGACCAAATTTACCTTATACCTGATCAAAAACAAAAATAAGACAAAATATATGAAACATGATATTCAAGACACAAGATATCAGATAATGAATTGGATTCCTCAGAGATGGAAATAAATGGAGTGAGCCCTGGGATTATCCCAGATCACTGCCTGGAACATGTAGGATAGCGTTGGAGTGTGTGTGGGTGGACAGAGGGACCTAGGTAGGAGCTGTTTATCTCACTGATTAGAGAAAGCATAGCAACAATCTGGGAAGGTCAAGATTGCTAGAGTCTGTGGGGCAGAGAGTGGGAACAACACAGCTGCTTATACAGATAGCTCCAGAGATATCAGAGTGTCCCCCTTGAGTTTTCAGCTGAGTAAGAAAACTAGCAAGGCTGAAAGAAAAAAATCTGAAAGGATTCAAGGGACTAATACTCAGGGTTCACCAAAGGGCAGGTATGTTCCCACCATCCAGAGTTAAAAACCTCATTCAGTCGTCTGAAAGCAGGCCAGGCTGAGTGTCCAGGAAGGCTCACTCATATGGCCGTCAGCTCCTCCTAGATGTCTTTTGACAGCTTAGCTGGAGCTGTTTGTCAGAGTCCCTACACACGGTACACAGTCTTTCTGTGACCTGAGCTTCTGACAGCACAACTGATGGATTCCCAGGGGAGTATATCAAGAGCAAGTATTTCAAGAGGCAAAGAACTGAAGATGCCAGTTTTGTGAAGGTTTATATAAAAACTGCACAGTGTCACTTTATTCAATTCTATTGGTCAAAGGATTTATAGGGCCTGCCCAAGGGGGTGGAGAAGTAAACTCCACCTCTGATAGGGAATGTCAAGGTCACATCCCTAAAGCGCCTGTAAAAAGTAGGTACTAAGGCGTCATCTTTGGAATGCAGTCAGCCACAATGATTTAATTCAATAAAATCTGTGACAAGTAGTACTTACACTGAAATGAGCTTATTTCAGGCAGGAAGAAAGACTTAATGCCATTTGCAACCTGTTTGACAAGAGAAAGACTTTTCTAGTATGAATTTTGACAATATGTCGTGGGATTATCAAATTAATTGGCAGTTAATAGGAAACACTACTATCTAAGAAATCAATAAACTATAGTTTTCTTTAAAACAAATTTATTGGATTTTATTTCAGAAACAGCTCCTTGTTTAGATATTCTTATTGTGCATGTTCTCTGAAAGAAACTAAGCTCTGAACCAGGTTACATGAGTTGAACAAATCACTGTGAGTAGAGAATGGAAAAGACTTACCTTCTCAGAGAAAGGAGATAAATCACTAAAAATGTAGAATATTGTGGTTAACAATGAAGGTTTTCTCGGGACATATTAATAGTTTCCCCTTTTGAAAAATGTAGATATTTGTCAATACAACCTGGGGAGCAATAAATATAGCATTTTTCTTATTTACAATGTTCATTATGACTATTAAAATTATGTTTTTTATCATCTTTCATTAGAAAGTAGTCACATAAACAGTGTATCATTTTTTCTGCTCTCTATGTACATTTTTAAAGTAGTTTCCCTATAAAAACCATTTTTGTGGATCTATAGACAATAAACTTCTATTTTTAAAAAGTTTAAAAGTGAAGGCAATAATATCAATGTATTTCTCCAACTAGAATTAATATACCTATGAAACAAATCTTATTTTATATTGATCTTTGTCCTTTTGCTTTCTAATATTGCAATACTTCTTATAGCAGTACTCACAAGTGCTTTGCAGATATTAGACATTAAATAAATATTTATTAACTTAATAACTTTTAAATACTAATAACATTCATCATCATAAAATTGTACTCTTTTAAGTGACTGTTTACTTGCTCCCACTAAGGGACAGAATTATGCTGCTATAAGAGGCAATAAATCCAAATCATTCTAATATCATCTAATAATTATCAGAATTAATTTTGTCTGTGTCACTCAGTTACTTTGATAGTCTGCAGTCACTAATTGCTTCACCCCTGTTCTGCTGTCAGTCTTCATTATCAATCAGGTATTTGACCTTCCACTCAGACAGAAATAGCACTTGTTAAAACTGTGAATGGCATGTCTTGGTGCTAATGATGGTTTTATAGCCATTTGAGGGTAGCTAAATTTTAGTCCTTGTTACTGATTAAACCAATCACATGTTGGTCTGACAAACTATATTTTGGGTTGAAATATGAATTAATGGCTGTACTTATGTACTAGAAAATTCTCTTTTAGCACATGGTAAACTAAGATTTAAGAAAGTCCTATCCCAGCATAACATGGCACAAAATTAATAAGATGAATTTCAACAACAGTATTATTTATAGCCCAACATTGTTCAAAATGAATCACAAAGGACTGAATATGAGGAATCCTGGTTAAGATCAAGTCATGAAAAAATTTCTCAAAAACTCATATAAAACCAAATACAAAAGATGTAGAAACATTAAAAATTGAAATCTTAGACTCCACATGAAGAAGGACCACATATATATTCATTTATTGTGATACAAACCACTGCACCTTGTTTGCACAGTTTTTAAATAATTAAGATAGCTAGCATAAAACAGTACAACAATATAATGAACATGGATACATAGATATATGCAAATGAAAAAAATGAAATGATAAAATAAAGCGGTAGCAACAGGGTTTTCTTTCTGGCCATAATGGAATAGCTGATATCTGACCTGCCATTCTGTGGCAAATAACTATATACACTTGTGTATATGTGTGTGTGTGCACGTGTGTGTGTGTGTCTGTGTCTGTGTCTTGCAACTGTATGAAATCATTGAGTAGCAATCAATGTTAAGATTCTTGAGAGAAGAGATGCACTTCAGGTGATTCCCACATTCATTCTTGCTTTCTCCTACAGGACATTTTTCAAAACTGTAGTGTAAGGAAACAGAATATAGACAGAGAACAGCCATCCTTCTGGGTTGAGAAAACACAGATTAGAGTTCGGGTTGTCAAGGCAGCTGGAAACTGGGAGCAGGTTACTACAGAGGAAGGACCCACAGCAAAGAAGACCTAAGTATCTGCAAAAAAATTTAGTTCAGTTCCTTGAATGACTCCCAGCCTGCTCATGCACAGGGAAAGACTTTGGAAGGTTGAGCAGGGAACAGCCACTGGAAGCCTAGAGAGATGAACATAGATTCCCAAGATATCAGCATGATAGAGAGATACTGGAATTTGGGTATAGACACGTGAAGAGACCTTGGTGAATATCTATTAAGACTCCAGTGGAGTAAGCCATGCCCTAGGAGTAAGAATCATTATTTAGGGCTAAGCCTAAAACCAAACTAGACATAACAAGCCTAAATTCAAGCCCCCATAGGATTGCTAGTCACTTAACTTCTTCTAGAACAAAATTTATCCTTTAAAATAGATTCATATAGTCTAGGTGCTCTATAACATATCACTCAGAATAAAAATTATTTTGTGATAAAAATGATTAGAAAAGAGGCATAAATCTGACCAATAATCAAGAGATAAAGATCAACAGAATAAAACCCAGAGATTATCCAGACAAGTGTTTCCAAATAGCTATGATCAATATGTTAGTAAGATAGAGGGAAAATAAACAAAAAGGTGAAATTTTTCAATATAGAATTAGCTTCTCTAAAAAAGAATCAAATGGTTATTCCAGAATTGAAAAATACCATATTTGAAATTAATAACTTTTTGAATGTTTATAACAAAACTTGGACAGAGAAGAAGATACAATTATTGCACTTGAGTCAGGCGAATAGAAAGTAACCCAAGTGAATAACTGTGAGAATAATAATAATGATGATGAACAGAATGTAAGAGAGATATGAGACCTCATCATAAGAAACACGCAGAGCTTTGCGCACAGGTGGTCTGCTGGACATCGCTCTTTGAACAACACAGGAAGATTGGACTGAAGAGAAAGTAATTGCAGCGCAAAGGCCACAAAGCCTTCAGGCAATCCCAAAATGGGCTTTAAAGCTGTGATGGCACCTCAGGGAAGACCCTAATTGAGGCAGGGGCTAGACTTTTGTGCTCTAGCATTAACCAGACATTGGATACAGTTGTTGCTGGAAAGAAAACATAAATGTCAACGATGCAGTTGCCTTTGGCTAAGGGCAAAATATGAGGCAGCACTCAGCTGTAAACACTGAACAGCCATTCCCTAAAGATACAAAAATGATGGCCTTTTCCTGAAAAGGATATCACACCACAGCAAACTATTATAGGAACAATCCAAGGGTCTGGCACACATGTAATTGGAATCTCCCCGAACATGGAGTGATGGAGTCGAAGCAGCATTTGAAGAATTAATGCCTAAAAATTTCCAAAATCTGATATAACAATACACAAATTCAAGAATCTCAGCACATTCCAAACAAAAACTTTAGCTATGTCATAGTTTAATAGCTAAAAAATACAAATACAAAATCTGAAAAATAGCCATGGAGGAGGAAGGAGGGTAGGAATACTGTCTTCAAGGAGTAATAGTAAGATTGATGTATGACCTTTAAAAAGAAATCTCGCAAGCCAAAAGGAAAAGGAATGGTGTTTTAACAGTTCTAGGCAGGAAAAAAGACATGCCAATGAAGAATTTTATACTTAATAATCTTTCAAAAATAAAGAAGTTTTCAGACAAAAAAAATTGTGATAGAAAGTTCCACATGTGGATATGCATTATAAGAAATATTCAAAGAAGTTCTTCAAGCTGAAGAAAAATTATCCAATCCAGAAATTTGGAATTTTGACAAGAATTGAAGAGTAGCAACAAAGGTAAATGTTTTAGCAAATTTAAATGAGTATTTATGATTTACAATATCAATACCAATAATCATTATTATATCTTGTGATAGTTATATATCTTGAGATATTTATACTATATTTGAAAAATCAAATATAAAGACAACAGTAGCACAAAGACACGAGAGGAGGTAGAGTGGAGTTATACTGTTTTAATGTTCTTGCACTTTTAAGTAGTAAAATACCAATTTAAAGTAGACAGAAATCAGTTAGGATGCATTTGTTATCTCTATAGTTACCACTAAAGAAATAAGAAAATAAGCAACTGATAAGCAAATATATAAGACAAAAGGGAATGAGGGAAAAATGGGCAAAGAACAATGAGCAAAGAACAGATGGAACAAATAGATAATAAATAGATAAGATGTAGAATTAGATCCAACCATATTGATACAAAATAACACATGTAAATTGTCTAGACACTCCAATTAAATGACACAACTATCAACATGGATTAAAAAAATAAAAAGAACCACATATTGAGTCTTTTCAAATAAAAGTACACAAAGTTTGAAAATGAAAGGATAATTAAAAGATGTCATTAAGCACTAATAAACCTGTCTAAACTATGAAATGTTACTGTACTATTTTACTGAAAGAAACATTACCAAAGATAGAGACATTTCATAAACAAAAGTGTAAAAACAGTAAGATTTAACATCCCTAAATATTTATGCACCTACACACAATCACACACACATAAGAAGGTTCTACAAAATTGTCAAAGATGTGTTGTGTACTTTAGTCCAAGCCTTGAGGTGGTAAAATTAGAGAGAACATCAAGAATGGAATGATCCAATGCGTGGGGCACTATTTCATGTTTCAGTCACCGTATTATGGAAGGACCATTAACAAACTAGAAAACAGCCAAAGGAGATGAAAAGATGATGCATCATCTAAAAGCCACACTGCAGTTGAGAAATGCTCAGCTGCTGATGAGAAGATTTAAAATAATATCTACTTTCAATATCCAGTATCCCGAAATAGACACTAATACTATTTTGTGAAGTTTGAAAGAACAGAAATAGGACCAGTGGGTGGAAGCTTTCAGCAAATGTAAATAAAATATTTGTACACAAGTCAAACTAATAATGGAAGTGGTGCCTTGTGTAAAAGTCATCATGCCTTTACAGGAACTGTCCAGGTAGCAGTCTGCTGTTCATTTGCCCAGGGGCATAGAAAATCCTCATATTGGGTGTGATGGAACTAAATATCCTCTAAAGTCAATTTCAATGGTAACATTCTATTTCAAAAATTAAATTTCATTCTTTTTCTACTTGAATAAACCTCCAAAACTTGAACCATTGTATGTCATTCACAGGGTGAAGGTGATAATGAATATATATACATATATAAATACATTTTATAAAACTGAAATTTGAGTACATTTTTTTTTTTTTTTTTTTTTGAGACAGAGTCTCACTCTGTTGCCCAGGCTAGAGTGCCGTGGCGTAAGCCTAGCTCACAGCAACCTCAAACTGCTGGGATCAAGCAATCTTCCTGCCTCAGCCTCCCGAGTAGCTGGGACTACAGGCATTCATCATCATGCCTGGCTAATTTTTTCTATATATTTTTAGTTGTCCAGCTAATTTCTTGTCTATTTTTAGTAGAGAGAGGGTCTTGCTCTTGCTCAGGCTGGTCTCGAACTCCTGAGGTCACATGATCCTCCCACCTTGGCCTCCCAGAGTGCTAGGATTATAGGTGTGAGCCACCACGTCCAGCCTTGAGTACATTATTAAAAGATCCTAAAGATACATGATTTGTCAATATGCATATGGAAATGTGTATTTCCTTTCCTTTCCCAGCTTCTATAAGCTTCCTGCATTCCTTGGCTTGTGGCCTCTTTCTCTCATCACTCTAACTTCTGCTTCTCCCGTGGTATCTCCTACTCTAACTCTACTGCCTCCCCCTTATCAGAACCATTGTGATTATATTGGAGACAGGTAAATCCAATATCCTTTCAATATCCTTAATATCTCTCTCAGTATCTTTAACTTAGTCATATCAGCAAAATCCCTTTAACTTATCCATACATTCACAGGTTCTGGGGATTACGATTTGGACACCTACAGGAGAGGGGCATTCGTCAGCCCACCACAGCTGGTATATTGAACAGCCATGAGAGACACAAATAATAGTGCAAGACTTCAATCAACACATTCCAAGTGTGGCGGCTTGGAGGTGTACTCTTAGGATCTCCCTTCAAGAAAGAGCTTGTAAGATGTGCACTTAGCAGACAGCCTCTAGTTACAGCACCTTCCTCAGCCACCACAGTTTTTGAGCAAAGGCCAAGCTCTTTCTAGGTGACTCCCAGCCAATGCTGAGCACAATAAGACTTCTAGAACCTGGCCTTTTCCACCCAGTGCACGACTCTTCTAACAGGCGGTCTTTGCTCCAGATTCCCTGTTCCTCTGGCTGAGATTGTCAGATCTTCCTCACTGTCTGAGGGTCTCCTTGTCCAGCTTTGCCTGCCTAGTCTTGCTTCTTTTCCCCTTCATCTCTCACAGGCACATCCCCAATACTTCTGTTCTCTAACCTCATCTCAGTGTCTTCCTGTGCAATGGGGACAATAACTCAGCATAGTAGGAGTCCCTGATTGGCCACGGGACTGCATGTGATTTAGGAGTAGAAAGAAGGAAGAGAAACTCATAGAATGAAGCAATCTGGTAGAATTTCTTTAAGAAAGGAATTAGATCTTTATTCAGAGACTGTAGGATTTGTATAAGCAGCAGAGAGAAGACCGGGCAATTTTGGCGAGAGGAATACAAGACAGGGTGGGAAGCATGAGGTATCCCTGGAGGACAGGAGGTAGATCCATTCCCCCTTGGAAACCCCATTGCTGAAAGCCAATGTCAAGACATCTTTGTCTAAGAGCATCATTGTGGGCTTACCCTAACATCTAATTATATGAGATTTACTTTCTTTGTACTGTGGCAACATTGTATTGTTTTAATTAAAAAGGAGAAACACACCTGAGTTTGTTTTCAGGAAAAAAAGAAGCAGCCTTTCTTGAGTTCCCTTGAGAGGAGTACATATTATAGTGTGCTCTGAGCTCCCCTTCTTATATAATCTGACAGTGAACCTTTACTCTTACAGACCACTAGGCCACAGCCAAAATATTAATATTATTTTGTTCATCTCTTTTTACCAAAATGAAACTATGACCGACCTAACCTCTAGACTCCCCAACTGTGAGGGGAAAAAAATTCATTTTGGCTAAGAATTTAATTACTAGATATTTCTTCTAAATTGAAGAATTAGCTTCACAGTTGCTTTTTAGGTGTAGTGAAAATCAACACTTCTGTTTTGAGTCTGGACTTTCCTAACCGTGGATTATTATCATGCCATATTTTTTCAAGCAGTATGTTCCTTGCAGAAGGCAAGATATCCTTAGTTCATCTTTTAATTATTTTAATTTTGTATTAGTGTCAGATTTTAATATTTTATCATCTCATCCCAGCGTATCCTATCCCTCAAAAATGTATAATTATATCCCTACCTCAATAATTTTACTTCCAGTGGGGGGAGAAAAGGAATACAGTGGCAGAAAGGAAAAGTCTTAGTGTGTTATAGATTTTATTTTAGCTTTAAGAACAAGCCTGAAAATTATTCTCCGAATGGATAAATTGAGTCCCAAAATAGTAACCCACGTGTGCTGACAGATGGAGGTGCAGATAGAAGAATGTGTATGGCAACTGCTGCCTGGAGCACTTCCATCTGTCACCAGGTCTCTGAGGTGTCTGTATTCAGAACTACTCTGTCCACTAATGGGCAACTGCATGTTTTCTTCATTCATTTCACTATGAAATGGACTAAATTGTTCACAAGGATCTTTGAAGTAATAATAATTAAAAATATAACCAGAGAGTTTATATCTATGATACTGAAACTTTATCAATTAAAATATGACCTCTGTGGTTTTCCCCAGATAACATATCTGGGGCAGGGGAAGAAGAAGTAGAGGATGAGAGGAGTGGGAGGAGGGTAAGAGAAGAAAGAAGAGAGAAAAATATCCCAAACAAGCATCAAGAAACATTGATTTCTGTCTGTCTTTAAAAAAAGTATTTTCCTCTTTCTTTCTCTTCCTCCCTATATGATAAAAAATAAATAAGCCATATGAGTGTTAAAAATCGAACTTTCTAATGCATCACTCATATTTTTAGGCAGTATAATAAACATGGGCCCAGTGTGCAGCCAGACTACCTGGGTTCAAATCTAGGCCCTCCACTTTACCCACATAGGGACCTTGAGCAAATATTTCAATCTTTCTGTGCCTCAATTTTCTCATCTGTAAAGTGAGGTTGAATGAGCATAGCTATTCCATTGATTTGATGAGTTTTAAATAAATAAATACATGCAAACCTGTTAAAGCAGGACCTGGTACATGGTCACCCCTGACAAACCTTGACCTGGCCCCCGGCCTGTTGGCACCTGTGCAGATCTGAGCAGGCCCCATCACCTTGAGTAGGATATGACGTGAATGCAGTAGAGGCTTCTGGTCACCAGGACCCCACGTAGGCTCCACATGACCCCAGGTAGCCACTGTCCTTCTGACTATAATCCCAAAGATGGCCAGCTCACCAGTAATGACCAGAGGCTTTGGTTTCCCAGTTTAAGCAGTTTGAGACATTTTGGCTTTAAAAAATCTTTTTCACTTCTCCTGTCCTGAACTTCATCCCCAAAGGCTATAGTCTCGTTTGGGGCTTGGAAGTAAATCCTCCCCACACAGTGCTCAGTTATTGATCACTTGGTATGTATATATGTATGTTTGTATGTATTTTTATATGTAAAATCTATGTAAAGTTTTAGCTTTTAACATGAGAAGGTCTAGGATAAAAAATAACTAGGTTCAATAAAATTAAGTATAACTGTAATAAGTAGGCTTGAGTTTGTCATCTAGGACACTTTAAACCTAATGAGTGGGTTTTAGAGAAAATACCCTGGTGTGTATATGGTTCTACCGCACAGTTTGTTCATTTATATGTAGTTCAACAGGGAAGGTGGCATGGGGAACTGGCCTTGATTGGGAGACCTGTCATTGCTTCTCACTTGCAAAATCAAACTACTCAACTAGAAAATCACAACAAACAGCCTTGCATGATTCTTAATTCCTTTAATATTAATGGAATTAATTAATAATTACTTCAAAATTTGGGGCTTACTTGGCACTTTGTATAGTAAGTACTGTGTCCCCAAACAGTAATTCCACAGTGAATGGAACTTTATAAAAATAGATTCATGGGGGCTTTACAAAAAGTATGCTGGGTCCATTAGAGCTGTGGTCCCCAACCCCTAGGCCATGGCCTATTAGAGACTGAGCCACAGAGCCCCACCATCCCTCCACCCTGGGCCTTCTTCATAATCTGCCATCTCCCCAGTCCCCAATCCCAATCCCTGCTATTGCCTGGGCCTGAGGCCACACCTGGTATAGGCCAGCACAGGTAAGAAGGGGTCCTATTTAAGCCTCCTCTATGTATACCACCCCTCCCAGAAAAATTCAACTCCCTAGTTGTATGTATAACTTCATTGAAAGGTAAGAGGTGAGACATTTGAGAGGCCACAGCACCTAGGTTTCTAAATAAATAACACTTCTACTTTAAAGCCACAGGTAATATTTTTGTCCCTCAGATTAGAAATGTCTCTATGTACTTTTAGAAAAAAAAATTCAAGTGTAAATACATTCTAATATGTTCCAAAGTATTTTTTAAGAAATAGCTGTTGACAACACTAGTGACCAAATAATAGCTCCCTTGGAGAGATTTAAGAACTCATATTTTAATATAAAACATTTATATATAAATTTAATATAAAACATTAGGTTGTGTTATAACAGTGTGTTGAACTATTTATACCCATGTGTGTTCCACTTGTATGTATATTAACTAGTGAAACAAGTAAAAACAATTGCTAACATTTGAATTTGCATAGGCTTATCATATAGCATAATGCCCAGCATATTCTAAGACTATAATAAATGCTTATTGAATTCATAAGTGAATGTATAAATAACATTTGAGCATCTCGAAAATATTTGACTTTACATTTCAACATACATTTTCAAATTTATGAACCTTACACATGTAAAAATCTCAACACATATTAAAGTGCTTTAATAAACTCATCTATACAATATTAAGTAAATTTAAAGTTTAATTGGGAGTTATACTGTTTTAATGTTAGCTTCTGTTTTGTAGTACAATAATTTAATGTAAGAGATAAAACTTTTAGAATAGAACAACAAATAACTACAAAGTCAGTATATTTGAATTACTTAAGTGACCATTAAATATCCCATATTCCTTTGCTAATTCAAACTAACAGCCTTATTTTACTTTTTATGAGTATTTTTCTAAGCGTTACTTTAATTCATTATGATTTTACACAGGGTAAAATCAATGCTGGGTAGAATACCAATTTCCCGAAACATAAAGTTTTTAAAGTCTTTACTGTATTTTTAAAAAAATTAACTGTCATAACCTTTACATGTAATAAAATTTTGCCTTTGTTTTTCAATTGTTTTGCAATTATTTTTCCATTTATAATTTGTTGTTTGACTTTTTAAACATTAGTCTTGAACATTTAGAAAGTATATTTTTAGATAGTCAAACTTATAAACATTCTTTTGTGGCTTGTCCTTTTAGTGACATGGTCAACCCCAAACTTTAAAAAAACAATTTCAATTTCTCATAATTTCTTCTAATGTATTTTGGACTTCAGAAAATATTTTTAAAATAAATTTGACTTATCTATGACATATATTGGATTTACTTCAGGTAAATATTTAAATAAAAACCTTTTTTCTGATTTATTCCAGTGCATATTGGAAATATTTTTTATATTTGAAATTTGATCCACCTGGAATTTCCTTTAATGTGACAAATGCAGTGAGATTTTCTCTTATTTTTCTTTACAAATGGCCAACCAATTATACCAATATTATTAATTTATTAAATCCATGGTTTTACAAATTATTTAAAACATCATAGTCATTATATATAAAATATTCATATATTGATAACAATCTCAGGAGTCTCTATTCAGTTCTGTTGATTTGCTTCTGTTTTTCTTCTTTCCAAGTGTTTTAACTAATGTAAAATTTTGATACATTTATCAAATCTGCTATTGCCTATTCCTATTATCCCTCTTTTTCAGGATGATCCTGGATGTTTTTGCGTGATTCTTTTTCCATAAGAACTTCTAGCTTCAGTTTTTCTTTTTGAATTGTGGTAAAGTGTTGCCAAAATAATTTATAAAAATGGGCAACAATTTTACAATTACAACAATTTACATGTTGGAGAAGTATTTCAACAATGAATTGTGCCATAGAACAATATTGCCGCCTTTCATTCCTGAAACATTAACTGACTCCCATACCTAATGTGCAGGGAGCTCTTTTCTCCACAGTTGGTTTGGATTCCACTGAACCAGCCACACTTTGCACTTGATCCTCATTAGGGACAATAACAGGCCTTTGCCAAAAGGCTGTCTGGGGCTTGTCTGGGCAGGCAATGGAGGCCTTAGAACCTATCATAACTAAAGAGCCCTGAGCAATTAGCTCACCCCTGGCCAGCAGTAACTCTATTTTCTAACCAACTGTGTTAACCAGCTGTCAGAGTCTTATATATAATTTTCTTCTTTTTCTTTTTATAACACCTGGAATTTTCTAAATTAGGAATGGGTGCTTGATCCCTTTGACCTACATTCATTTTCTTTCAGAAATGTGACGTTCAATTGATTCAATGAGATGACTTTTTTGAAAAAGTCATCTGCTCTGGCAGGGTCTCCTTGTAGCAGTGGTTGATACAGTTGGACAAGGCTATTTAGATGGTGGGTGCAAGTGTCAGGGTTGTGGACATTCACTCTGCCCAGGTCCAGGAGCAGTGGCAGCATGCAGCAGGAGACAAGCGGGCAGTGCATGAGTGGCACCTGGGTGGGTCTTGCCTGCTCTCCAGTGCAAAGCTACTGCACAGTCCCCAAGCAGCTCCCTGATCAGTTTGGAGGCCTGCTGTGGTGGGGGCCCCCTCAACACTTGGAGTGTGGAGCCCAGGGTTCTCTCCTTTGACTCTTCCCCACATGTGGGTGCTTTCCCTAGGTACTTTCTGATCTTGCCGAGCAGGTCACTCCGCCTCCCTCTCTTTCACTTTCAGTGTCTCCAGTTGCTTCTCCGATGATTCACAATGTTCTCTCTAAGACAGTCCATCATGGTTGAACATCTACTTGCAACTTTCAATCCTCTTCTCAAGAGCAGAGTGTGTGGGCTGCTTCTAGTCCACCATCTTGGCTCCAGATCCTGTAAGTGTCTCATTATCTCATGTATTATGGGCATAATAATATCTTAGACTACACAACAGATATAACAAAATAGAAATCAAAGAGTTTTTATCCTAGTGAAAGAGACAAGACATATAGAATGTTAAATAACATTGAAAGTTGATAATGCCAGCAGTTTCAAAAGACTGCGTGAGAAAAAAGTATTAAACAAATTGGGAGAGACAATAAATGTTATGCGTCCCTGTGAGTGGAAAGAATAAATGGAGTTTTGGGGATACTGAGTCAAGGGAAGAGAAAAAAGACTGTATAAGAGGTCCATGCCGCCTGTTCCCATGGAGAGGCACTCACCCAGGCCCTTGCCCAAGCATCCAACAGTGGCTTGCAACCGACCACTCCACACAAATATCCCCCAGTACTGGCTTAGACTGTGACAACCACAGGGGAACAGGATGAAGAAGGAAAATAGCTGAGTTACAGCCTCTCAGTGCATCCCTCCCTTTCCTGCTGGGTCAATTCTCCAGAGTAGGACACAAGTGCACCATTCGGGGACCTCCGTCCCTTTTCACTGAGTAGGAGGGTTTCTAGCAGAGGAGTACAGATGCACTGCAAACTTATCTGTCTTGAGCTGAGAGAAGAGTTTTCAGATGAGAAGGAAGAAGCGTAGGACCTCTGGCAACATGATTAAATAAGCTATTTTAACATCCCCAAAGGATTACAATAGGTCTCCAGCAATGGAGCCCAATTTAAAGGAAATTGTCAACGTGTTAGATGTGGAATTCAGAGTACAGATGGCAAATAAGATGAATGAGATCATTGAGAAAGTTGAAAACCAACATAAAGAAAGCAAAAAATAATTCAGGACATGAATGAAATATTCTCTAAAGAGGTAGATAACATAAGAAAAGATAAAACAAAGAAATGAAGAGTCATTGAGGGAACTTCAAAATACAGCAGAAAGCCCTAACAACAGATTAGACTAGACCAAGTAGAAGAAATAATTTCAGAGTTTAAAAACACAGTTTTTGAATTAAGCCAGGCCTGCCAATGGAAGAGGGCTGCCTGAGTCTCCTGACAACTGCATGTTCAAGGAGCCAGCAGTGTTCATGCAAAGACGGTATCTGTCAGCACGTCTGCATTTGCAGGTGGAAAGGCAAGAAAACTGCACTTTAAACATCAGGCTCAGGAAATCATTAAGCTATCAGCCCATTTTAATAGAGAACAAACATGTTTTTCGAGAGGAAAACCAAAACATTTCTCTTAGGATTTGCCTTTTAAAACTCTTTAATGGGATCATTGTAAGGAATCGTTATCATACTACTTCATAAATGCTGACTCCTGAAATCAGATGGAAGATGATTACTGAAAAACTCACTGCCATTTCAATCATATTAACAAACAATCTCTGTTTTCATGTCCAATCTACTTGGGCAGTTATTGTATGTTCTTTTAATTGTGGATGTGAATGATTAACACACAAGAGACACAAATGCACGTATAAATCCACAAAAGATGACTATAGCAAGAGTCCCTCTGAACCAAAATATTAGCTCCGATCCTACCTTTGTGTTACATGGCTGCTAAACATGTTCTCTTTGTTTTTCCCTGTGTTTTCATAGTTCAACATGAGTAAAATATAAGTGATACTTGGGGGAAAAAAATCAAAACATGTTGAATGAAATTTGATTAAAATACAAATGAATGATACCAGATCCATCTCTCCCTGCTTGCCTACCCCCCCCCACCACCGCCCTCTGCCTTCTCTTCTCTCCCTTTCTCTCTCTCGTTTTTGTGAAAGATCTTTAAGGCAGTAAAGAAAGCATCTAGTGCTTGAAACCTGGTGTGCAGGTAAGAGCTTCCTAGAGAGGAGCAAAAGCTACTGAAAAAGAGCTGCTGACACCACCAGAACCAAATTTTGCCTGCTTCACAATTTCTCTAGACCTAGCACAGTTAATCATGTTTCTCTCCCAATAGAGCTTTTTCTTCCATGTTGAATTGAGGCCTGAAACACTCTGGAAAAAGTGGATTAACTTAAAAAGGATAAAGGCAGCTATCCCTTATTTCAACACCATGAAGTCACGTTTCAAAAACAGGTGGTAGTTACTAACTATTAATACAGCAACCCCTCCTTTTCTTGTCAAATATAAATCCTGAATTCAACAGCCAAATTTATTTGAAAAACATGAGTTGCATTATATTCTGAATTTGAAAGATTTATTACATAAACACGTAATCTTTTCTGTTGTAGTTAAACCCATAAATATCCAGATGTTGTAGACTTCTAAGACTGACATTACGACTTTCAAATCAGGAGCTTATGAGGTGATTTCTTATGGAAATATTAATATACTTTTTTCCTTTGCATTTTTGTCACTGTGTATGAATTATTCATAATGAAAAATACTGAGATTTATTTTTCAGTATGAACACGAGAAAAAAGGCAAATGTATCATAAGCTACTGAATTTACATCTTTACACTATATCTTGATGTTTCAAAGGGTTCTTAAGAAAAACATGACAATTCTAAAATGTTTTTTTAATGCAGATTTCTATAGAAACTCCTGGACAGGCCATCGGTGTAAACAGACTCACAGAGGAAATTAGTTCTTTGTGCTAAAAGTGAGATCAGACAAGTGTCAGAGATCACAGTGCAGCTTTTCATGTTTGTGTGGATGAAAGAAACAGAAAAAAAATGTAACATCTGAGGCTGTTTCTTATCATGAAGTCAAACTCTTTTTCCCCCAGTTATGTCTTAGGGTTTTGGAGCCCATGGAATTATATCATAAATATCTGGAAGGTCACATAAAAAAATCCTCCTTTCTTGCCCCACTCCCAGAGATCCTGCCTCAATAGTCCTGTAGCCGTGTCTGAATCTGTGTTCCCAAGGGCTCCAGATAACTTTGACGCAGTGAGTCCCTGGACCAAATTTGCAACAGCTCAAAAGCATAGTAAAAACTTGATACTTAATCTTATAGTCACAGGCTAGGAGAAGGGAGGGGGGAAAAAACCTCCTTTGTTAATCTTAGCAAGGTCTTCCCTGGATGTTAGCATAGAAGGCACATTCTTGGGTTGCAGGCAAAGAGCCAGAACCGCTCACACCAAAGTGAATGGTGCTCAGCATTGAAAATCTCTCTCTTCTGGACATAGGAACAGAGATGACATCACATTGGTGGGGCGCAGGGGTGGAAGTGCATCACTAATGATTGCAACCGTGAAATGAAACGCTTTCTCCCTCTCTATACTCCGGCACTCCAGCCAGCAGCACAAGCTGATTTATTGGTGATAGTACTTACACTGGTATAAAAAATCCTTAAAAAGCCATCTCTGATACATGGTGCCTCCAAAGTACAAAGAACAGGGTCTCAAGTCCTAAGAATTTTAACAGTGTGTAATTCAGTTTACTTCTAAGTTCTGACACTAATTCTGAAATAAATTAGTTTCTGCATATTAAACCTTCGGGGTGGTTATTATGTAAGGCTGTTACTAGTGCAGGCCCTTGGGCTTGATATGTAATAGAAATTAAAAATTTCTATTTTTAGAAATAGAAATTTTCTGAAGAGGCCAAATGGGAGTCACAAGCAAGGCTTTACTGGGGCTTAAGCTGGAGCACAAGGAGGGAAGCACAAAGGAAAAAAATCAGTCTGGCTCCCCTGACGGCAGTTAGGGGAAACTTTTAAAGAGGCCTAGGTAGGTAGGAAAGGAGTAAGTACCATATAAACGTGTAGAGGTGGAGATTCTTCTTCACCTGCCTAGTTCTGTAAACAGGCTTCTTCCCACATTGCATGTCTCATTAGCATGTTAAATCTCCACACCTAGGTGCAATTTTTAGCATCAAAATGAGATTACAGTGAGGGGAAAGCTAGGGTAAGGTCAAAGTGGGAGTCATTTTTGGCTGGATGCGGTTGGATCCGGATAGGTCTGGTTCTGCAGCCAGGTGCCTTATCAGCCTGTGTCAGTATCCCGCTCCAGTGGCCCTAAAAAACATTACCCAGGAGACAGAGGTTAGGCCCCTCTCCTTCTCTGGGCATGGGCTGAATTCCAGCAGCTAGGAACCCATGCCAATTAGGCTGGGTCTTGCTGCCCCATGTGGTCTCCCTTGGTCAGAAGTGAGGCCCAAATCCTGTCCCTACACTGTCTCAAGGCAATGAGATCGACTACTCTGGAGACATTAAAAAGTCAGAGACACACTCACTTGTGTGCTCTAAGATTCACATGACAGACCTCTACTTGCTGCTAAGGCAATGAATATGATTTTACTTTTCTAGTTTTTCTTCTCTCTAGCTTCCTTTGGCCATTTCTGTCCCAGATGCCTCCATTTTTAACCTGTCCATGAAGATACTCAGCATCTGAAACAGGCATGTGAACAGCAAGGCTAGAGTTTCTTTGTCTAGGTTGCTTCCTCTTACACGGAAACAACAGAAACAAAAACATTTTTGAAAAATGCAATGTGGGGACAAGAAGATGGATGGTACAATCAATTCATAGTATTTCTGGCTTTGAGTTTCTTATTTAGGGTAAATGTGAAATGGTTTTTCTACAAGAAAAATTTTAGGGAACATCATCTTCAAGACATGGCTTTTTTATTATGGAGGCATTTGAAAAGTTTACAAAGCTCCTGTTTAGCAGAGTAAAAAGATGACAATAGAGGTAACTGTTTAAGAGTTCAGTGCAGCTGTGTAGAAGAAAGATAAGTAATAATTGGTGAAGATTTTGTTTTATGGTGATTGAGTGGAACCTTCACTCTTCCTTACTTATAGTTTGACTTCCTGGATGAAAGCAGGTGTGTAAAATAGTGAAATAAGAACAATTATATAATTTAATTAATGTAATAAATGTGTACTGGGTACTTACAATAAGCCAACCATTTTTCTAAGCACTGAGATGATATCAGTGAAGAAAGCAAGAAAGTAAGAAATGCCTGCTTTTGTGATATATAGATCCTATGTAAGATTTAGAAAAATAATGCATAGGCTATTTTCCGGATCCATATAATGCAAACCTTATTTCTTCCCACAGCCCACATACTGTCCCTGACTGGGATGGTACAACAGAGCCACATCACAATACAACCTTTGTTTCTTCATCTTTTTGTGACAATGCTATACTTGTCATAGTATTCCTGGAGACCACTCCTACACCTTGATGGCTTGCAAAAAATATATACCTAGATGTGACTACAAACAACAAAACTAAATAACTCTCCAAAGACAAAATACATATATCCCAAACTCAATTCCCTGTAGCCAGATCCTGAAAGTTCCCATAGTCACTCCATTATCACATGGCACCAAGAGAACTGTGAAAATGCAGAAGTTTGATGGCAAAGATACAGAATTCATAACAAAGGGCAGTTAAAACATTTGCATCTGGAAAGACTTACCATGAGCTGAACACATTGCTGGGGTTCTGCCCAGGGAAAGCAGAGACAGGAAAGCAGAGAAACTTTCAGGCATTTTCTTCTGGAGATGTAAAGGCATAATGGAACAGGAGTTGCGGAGATGTTTATTCTGGTTTGCTTTGTAGGAAGAAACAGACCACAGCATGCATGCTGACTCAAATGACAAAGAGACAGCATTCGAACGGGAAGACGCATACCAGGACAATTTCAGAAGGGCCCGTTTGTTGGCCAGAGAGGAATGGGGAACAGAAGAGTTGGCCTTAAATAGAAGCCTGAAATTTTTATCCTTTTTAACAGAAGAAAAGCAGAACATACGGTACAGATACATGTTATGTTGGTAAATGTAGTGATAAGAACATAGAAATTCTCTTCTGATGACCGCTTTTGTCAGTGAAAAGAGATAGTGTTTGCAGTTTCGAATGAGGAACTAGGAGGAAGGAAAGGACAGTTGAAAGAGAGAATAGGTGTGAAGTAATTGTCTTGAAAGAGTGGGGGGAATGTGTTAACTAGGGAAAGTTGTAAAATTGCCTCGAAGTGGATGGGGTGGTGTTCCTTTGAACATTGTGATTGTACATTTAATGAGAGACAATTAGAATGACTGTGTGATTTTTGCAGTTGATTGGTTTCAAGTTTGGAGAAACTGGATTTAACAAGAGCTGGGTTTTTCTTATGAGTATAATGAAGACAGAGACAAACAAGGAAGAAAAAAGTCTCTACCCAGGAGTGATCATAAGGATGGACTATGGATTCTAATTGGAGCAAAGAGGAAAATAAGAGGCATGATGGAGAGAGAAAAAATGGTAGAATTGATGGATTGGAGAAATGAATGTGATTGAATAATTTTTGGAGTGGATGTAGTTAAATGCTCTAGAAACTTAGGAGGTCATGTTTGGAGGGCGATGCGTCTCAAGTTGAAATTCCAGAAATAGATTGTAGGAATGACAATAGAGAGGATATGACAATGAGAGTGGTGACTAAATCAGGATGGAAGATAAGATCATCAGAGGATAAGAAGTCAAGGAAATGAAAGCCAGATATTGAAATATTGTAATCATATTAAAAGTTGCTCCAGAATGTAAATAAAGAAATCACCAAGAATTATGATGGGAACAGTGTTCATAAAACAGTGTGCCAGGTGCTAAAATCTTCAAAGAAAGAGAATGAGGTACCGAGAGGTCTAGAGATTGTATAGAGAGGATTATGTGGGAAGGTGGTAGACTCTAATAGCACTTGATGGAGCTGGACGTTGTTAGTGGGGAAGAAGGGAAAATGGTTTGGAAGTGGCTATGAGAAGTAAGGATAGGAATCCCATCTCAACCCTACTGATAACCTGCAGTAAGAAAGAAAAGAAAGCCTTCACTTGAGAGGGATTGAGAGGAAGCAGGGTCTTAAAGAGTAGCAACATTTTTGCTAGAGCAAAAAAAAGAAGAGAATACATGGTGAAAAGCACGAAGGTACAGAGAGCTTAGATAAAGATGGATTGACTTTCCGAGGGCAAGTGGAAGAATCTGGAGAGAGGGAGATTCACAGAAAGATGTGGGATTAGCTGGTGCTAGGAAGTGTACAGAACCTCATGAATATAAGAATAGTTTGAGAGATGTCCTAGGAGATTCTCACCTGGAAAATACTTTGGTTTTTCTCAACTTTTCCTTCTAATGCAGGGGTTCTCCTACCTTAGTGTACATCGGAAACCCTTGTAGGACTTATTTAAACACATATTTCGGGCATACTCCTCTAGAGTTTCTAATTCAGTGGGTCTGGGGTGGCACATAATAATTTGCATTTCTAAAAAAGTGCCCAGATGACGATAATGCTGCTGGTTTAGGGACCATACTTTGAGAACCACGGTTCCGATTCCTTGTCAAAGAAGACCTACCTATCCCTCCTGACTAAACCAGCTGCACACTCCCATAGAAAGATGTACTCTTCCTTCAGAACACTTCGAAGTCAGTCTATATTTATTTACTATTTATGCACAGTATATACAAACTGAGAATAATTCAGACAATAGACAAATACATAGTAAATAAGCATTTCTCTCCATTCCCATTCCCTCTCCACTGGCCATCACTTTTACAACTTTCTCTCTTTCTCTCTCACTCTCTCTCTCTCTGCAAGTGTGTGACATGCAAAGGGCATGCCATTATTTTCCTTCACAGAGGAGGAAATAGGACTAATAGTTTTAGAATCCTGGATAATTAAGTTAAATCAAAATCACAGTGCTTCATTAAAAAAGATAATTTAATGTCAATACTGAAGGAAATTATTTGATAATCTTGTTTATTTACCCCTACATAATCTTTACCTATGTAAATATATATATATATATATATAATCTGTATGTATATTACACATACACACAGATTAAAGAGAATTTATTCCTTTAAATTTCCAATAAAGCAAAATAAAGTTGCATTTAGATTTCAACTTAGGTTCACAATTTCTTCTGTTAGGCAAGAAAATAGAAATAAAATAGCCATAACACTCTCACCCTTTGCTTAAACTATTACCTGTAAATGGTGAAAAAGACCCCTCTGATATTTATCCATAAGCATTGAGTGAAGATGGGGCTCAGGGCATTTCACACAATGGATGGGTCCCTCATTCAGTATAAAAATCTGGATTTCCTTGGCATTTAATTTACTAGGAAATAAAGAATATATGGATT
The DNA here is from genome assembly GCF_020740605.2 of Lemur catta. Lineage (NCBI taxonomy): Eukaryota > Metazoa > Chordata > Mammalia > Primates > Lemuridae > Lemur > Lemur catta. Next base: position 9,781,139 of record NC_059135.1, read on the forward strand.
TTTTTTAGAAGAACTCAGACTTCCCCAGGAAGCCCCAATTCCGCAGAATAGTGGGCAACCATGAATGGCTCATTGAAAAAATAAATGATGGAACAAGTAAATTGCTTGATCTGCTCCTTAAGTAACCAACCATAGAAATTTGCTATGAATCAGTAAGAGAATTTGGGTTTTTAATGATTTCTGTTTATAATACTATAGAATGACTGTTAAAAAGTAGGAATGAATGTGTCAGCCCTTTAAGTATATAAAGGTGTTCCAAATGGGATATTTATTGGAAATTTCTGTGCATTCTATCTACTCTTTTATCTAAGTCTTCAAGGAATAAATGTAGATGTTTTATATAGCATCTACACAAATGAAGACTCCATGCTGTACTCAAAAGAAGAAACATGAAATTTATCTGATTTTTAGAGGTACCAGCCAAAAACTTTCCAATTATATATGCATCACTTAGCTGTGTTTCTGTTAACATAAAATTTTTTTCTCTAAAAATTTAGTCACCAAGGGTCATCTCTTGAGAAGTAGAACTGGACACTGAGTTGTGATACTAGGTAACTAAAAATATAGCATAATCTGCAGTTCCCCCAAACTGTGTATCATCTTTTAATCAGTCACTGCCATAATAATATGTGGTCATGACATGAAGTTCTTATTAAAGGTCTAATACTTTCACCTAGAAGAAAAACATTTTAAAATAACCCTTGCCACTAAAAATTAATTTTCTTTTCTCCTAAAAAACTTGTATAAAAACTAAAATTTTTAATAAGACAAAGTAAGTATATATTAAAATAATTCCTGTGGTAATTTTATGTAAATATTCACTGACCTTTTCCTTATCTGTTTAAATAAACTATGAAGTCTAGTTGAGTGCATTGTCTACTGAAAGCAGCTATGTCAAAATTTTCTCTTTGTTTTAAATCATACAAAGCCTTATAGCTTATAGCCTCAAGTATATTTTCTGGCCAAGACTGAATTTAAAAGTGAAGAGTTGGTAATTTTCTGTTTTCATATTAGCGATGTAACCCTGCACAAGTCATTTGAATCTAATCCTCAATTCCCTCTACTCTAAAATGGGGATACTAGTAGTGCTTATACCACAGGGTTGCTTAGAGAATTAAATAAGAAAAAAAATCTGTGTAGCACTTAGCTCACTGTTTTGTACAGACTAAATGCTATTTGTTAATTACTCTAGGATATAAAAGAAATGTAAGGGAGGATGCTTCAAAGTAAAGCATGTAAAAAATTGAGAAAGTAATACAAAAATGCAACTGAACAAGGAAGACAGTATAATATAGTGGAAATAAAAAGTGCACTGAAAAAAAATCTGAAGTCCGATTACAACTAGAGCCATTAATTATGTGAACTTAGAGATGTCACCGAACTGCTCTTCATTCCAGTCTGTTCCTCTCTAAAGTGGGGAAGTGAGACTGGATGTTTTTAAAAGTTCTTGCTCGTTCTGAAATTTAGCATCTCTCAGGAAGCATATCATATGTACCAAATGACTTGTATAAACACTATCTAATATTCATGATCAGAGGACGAAAAAAAACTACACTTGCAGTTATGAAATTAGAATCTCCTACCACTGTTTTTCCTATCATCTATTTCCTAGACTATTCCTGCAAGGTATTCCATGGAAAATATTCTTGACTTTGTTTCTTTTAGAACTCCACAAAGCACTTTAATATATAAAAGTTCAGAGGGGAAAAAAAAAGACCCAGGCTCACACTTGTAATCTCAGGTGTCTGCAAAGTACTGATTCTACAGCGGAACTGACATTTGAAAATAACACAATTTTTTGACTTATTTATGGTTTTGCAAAAATTATTTTTAAAAAAACTTTGAAAGATAATCACAACTCAATCTGTGTGTTTGAAAGAACAAGGATGTACCTTCATGATAAAAATTAAACAAGAAGTGTCAAAGTGAAAGGTCAGAGACATCAACTTTCAAATCTAGTTCTTAAGGAAATTGGACATTTAATACTTAATGACCTAATAATAAAAATAAATCTTCAAAATATCTGAACAAACACATACCAACTAAGATCTAGAGGTGGCAAAACACGTGGAGTGATGCTAACATCACTAGTCATTACAGAAGTGCAAATTCAAACCACAATTAAATATATTTCACCTTTCTCGGGTTGGCTAAAATTAAAAAGACAAACTATTCCAATGTCGATGAGCATATGGAGGCTCTGAGGAGCTGGGCCTCTCATATGCTTCCAGTCAAAATATAAAATGGTACAACTTTGGAAAACATTTTGGTAGTTACTTATACATTTAAACATATATTAATATCTACCATATAATCCAATTATCCTACTCCTAGGTATTTATCCATGAGAAATGAAAGCATATCTCCACACAAAAGCTTGCATACCAAACAAAATTCATAACAGCTTTATGAGTAGTAGCCAAAAGCTGGAAATAACTAAGATGCCCCTCAATAGGTTAATGGATAAACAAAGTGTAGTTTATGCACATAATGAGATATTATTCAAAAATAAAAAAGGAATAAACTATTGATCCATGCATCAACTCAAATGCATTTCAAAATACTTGTAGTGAATGAAAAAAAGTAAGTCAAGAAAAAGAGTGCATACTATATGATATCATTTACATAAAATTCTAGAAAATGCAAACTAATCTCTAGTGACTGAAAGGGTATCAGTGGTTAACTGGAGACAGTGGCAGGGGGTGGAGAAGCTTAGGGATGGGGGGATTATAAAGAAAAAGAAATTTTGAGGGTGATGACTATGTTCATTAACTTTATTGTGATAATTATTTGATGGGTGTATAGATATGCCAAAATGTATCAAACTGTACACTTTTAATATGTAAAATTTATTATATTTCAATTACACTTCCATAAAGCTGTAAAAAGAAAGCTAAAAAAAAAAAAAAGTGCTTTGGGCTGTATATATTAATTTGTTCTGGTAGCCCTTCCTAACCAGTCCCTCCTTCTATAGATTTGTGTCAATTTGGAGCTACCAAAAGTCCTTAATAAAAACAAACCTAATGAATGTAGGTGTTTCATATCACAATTAACACCTTGACCACTCTACCTAAGAAAAGGTGTTAACAATACCCTCAAGAGAGGCTAGTCATGCTTCTTTGATATTTGCCTTGCTTTTTTCTTTTTTTAAAAAAAATTGGCTGGTAGCAAGATACAAATAAAAATATGGAGGTCCTTGAAGACAACTTTTATTTTGGAAGATATTTATATAGTCTGGCATCAGAATTTGACATGTGTTCACTGTCAGCAATTTTCACAGTTGGTAACAATCTTGAAACACAATGAATACCTTGTCAATCAGTGCTTCAAAGTATAGAGAAGCCTGAAATAACTTCAGATAAAATAAGATAAAAAAAAATACAACTACACTCATGAAAGCAGCATTAGCATATTTGCATTTAGAAGATCAACCATGAGAAAAGCAAACTGGTCTTTATCCAAGGGGTTCCTATTAACCAGAACTCAAAAAGATATTTTAAAAATATTCCATGAAACTGTTAACCTGTACGTTAAAGGCTGATGGGAATTCCACCTTATATTTCTACAGAGAATAATATTCCTTTGAGAAGAAAGTTCTTTTTTAAATTTTTTTATTATTATTTCAGAATATTATCAGGGTACAAATGTTTTGGTTACATAAATTGTTTTTGTACCATTTGAGTCAAAGTTATAAGTGTGCCCATCCCCTAGATAGTGTGCATTATACCCATTTGCTGTAAATTTACTCACCTCTTCCTCCCCCGTCCCACCTGCTTTATTTCTGATGTTATTTCCATATATGCACTTAAGTGTTGATGGATTAGTTCCAATTTAATGGTGAGTGCATGTGGTGTTTGTTTTCCCATTCTTGTGATACTTTACCTGGAAGAATGGTCTCCATCTCCATCCAGGTTAATACAAGAGGAATTAGTTCACCATTTTTTGTCATGGCTGAACTCCATGGTATACATATACCACATTTTATTAATCCACTCATGTATTGATGGGTACTTGGGTTGTTGCCACATCTTTGCAATTGTGAATTGTGTTGCTGTAAACATTCAAGTTCAAGTGTCTTTTTTAAGAATGTCTTTTATTGCTTCAGGTAAATACTCAATAGTGGGATTGCTGGATCAAATGGTAGTTCTACTTTTAGTTCTTTGAGATTATCTTCATAATACTTTTGAGATTTATTAGAGATTATGTTGTTTACTGAAAACATGAACACATATTTTAATTTTGAAAACCTCTAAAATACATAAGTGAAAAACCCTATTAAATTTTCATCATCATTATTCAAGATTAATACTGTTCATCCATTTGAGAATAGAATTTATGCTAAATTTCTATGGCATCATGTAGCATAAAAGATTGCTTGTTTAGGCTATTGAACTGACCCCATATTCTTCCACTATGCATTTCACTGGCATGTACACCAAAGCTGCCTAAGGAATGTCCTCATTGCATTTATTAGCAACTCTGCACTCTTCCTCAAAGATTTCTTTAAACCTCTGCATCATTGCCGTCACACAGTGGCTCATCTGATCCTATGTTTGAATGGTCTCCTTTTCAGACAGGAGGAATGCAACTCTAGAAGTTAAATAAATCTTGCTGTTTGTGGAATGTATTTTGTATATATCAGGACATCCATATTCTCCCTTAGTCTCTTCCCAAAACATTAGTCCTTTTCAAACATCTGCAATTCAGTGGAATTCTCAGCCTCTCTGATAAAAACTCCCTTCTCTAACTTTGGACAGCCTCTTGCCCTAAGGCAGCATTTCTTAAAGTGTGGTCTAATCATCTACATCAGACTTGGTAATTGCTAATCGAAATGCAGATTCCTAGATCTACCACAAGTCCCAAACTCACACATATTCATTTGTAAGTAGGCTGCAGGTGATTATTAGACATGCTAAAGGACTCAATGTCAGAAAGACTGCTCAGTGTTGTGAATTCCAAGAAAATTAATGTAATTGAAAATAAGGCATGATAGTAGAGAGGGAAATCCATAGTTTGGAACTTAGTTTTGAATGAAGTAAAATGAAAACACGATTCCTTCTCTCCACAGTGTTGTTGAATGTGCTACATACAGATAGATGTGAAATGATGGTAAAACAGTGTGAGACTATTAGTTGTCTCCTGGACAAACACCAAGTGGATAATCGTGTTGCAAAGGAGAGAAAAATGTGATAGTGAGTGGAAAGATAGCACAATATTTTTAACAATGACAAATTTTGTAAGTCTGAGATTTAAAATGTTTTCCTGTCATATTTTTTAATCTTCATATTCATGTTTTATAAATAAAAATTCTCTTTCACTCATGTAAATAGTGTACCTCTGTACTCAGCCAATATAGTGAACAAAAGTTTAAACTATGGACCAAGATAGATTACAACTTGGTTCCAGCTCTTCCACTTAAAACCATATGAAATTGGGCTGTTATTTCAACCACTCTAGTTCTAATTTTTCTCAATAATAAAATATGGTTATGTATTATTTCCTGGAGTCATGGTGAGGACTAAAGGAGATTAACATATAAAAACAACAACCATAGTCCTTGGTAATTGCAGGCATTCCGTCACTCTGAGCTGCCCTCCACAACCTGTGTGCAGCATCCTGCAAAGACAGCAGAGAGAGCCCTTCCATGGCTACAATGTTTACCTTTCATGAAAATCTATGGTTTTGAGCTAGACTGCAGAAGGTAAACTGGGATAATGACTTTTTTCCTCATAAGGATATTAAATATGCTGCAAATAAATGTGAAATGACAGCAAAATTATGCCTATTGGTTGCTTCACGAGTAATTATCAAGTGGATGGATAATGGTGTGTGTGTGTATGTATGTGTGCATATACATATATATATAGGGGATATATACATATGTAATGTCACCTTAACTTGTGCCATATGTGTATATATTTACATATATGTGTGTATATGTATATAAATGTCTCTTTAACTTGTGCTATATATTCCAGCATCACAATTAGAGCCTAGAATGAATATCTTAATTGAACTAAGAGCTCTTTTGGACTCTTTCTGAAATTCAGTGTACAAAGACATGTTAAGAAAAGCTTGGGGTTTGGGCCATACTACTACACTACCCAATTTCAGACTCAACCAGGCAGTGATATTTTACCACTTATGTCATAATTCTCATACTTGACCTGGAAATAACTGTTTTTCCTTCCACTGAACAAAGAGAAGAACAATTTTTGCGTACAGTATCAGTGATCCAAAAACTCTGAGCTTTGGCTAGAAATTATAGAGAGATATAACCATCTGGAAAGGCAGATGATAACAATTTAATTTTGTAGCCACCTATCAAAATCCATTCTCTGTTTGTTAGCTATGTTTATTATTTCTGCCAGTTGAGCAGACCCAAGAAACACAAAGAAGGGGATACAGTAATCCCTTCTCCAACTTAAAAGTGAGAGTCCTTCCTCCACTGCTTTCAGTTTTGCTGCAGAAAATTCGCAATTTTTATTGACTTCTATCAATTCATTAACTCCATTCTTCTCTAACACTTTCCCTCAAGTTCTTACACTTAGTTACATACACCATTCATGTTAACTCCTTATTTTTCATCAGCCTTTTCTTAAACACGATTCTGTACCCAAATGCCAATGGCCATTACCTCTTTATACACTGATGCCAGATAAAATAATGTTTAAAAAATAGTAAAGTAAACAAGATTCACTAAAGTTAAATACGTTATTCTCATTTTTAGTCCTCTTCTAGTGTCTGATAGAAATATTAAAGTTTTGTCAATTTTCTTTCTTATTTACCATACAAATCATACTTCAATTGATTAATGTCAACCTGAAAGCATGACAAAATAAACAATGTATTTTGGTCCACTAAATAAGTAATATGTAAGAATAATCTGGCGCATTTTATTATTTAAATGGTAATCTACTGTTCATAAAACAGTTCACACAGCTGGCCATTGGCTGCTTTCTTTTGAAGGTTCTGCTTTCAAGGTTGGCTCTTGGCTGGCTCTTGGCTTGGTTTCTAAAACCTTCCTCAACTGATAAGGTTATTATACCTACAGGGTTCAAACATACAACATGACTTATGGTAAACATCTATGGGGAGTCTGGGATTTTGGTAGCTGCTAAGCAGAGATTGGAATTGCCTACATGACCAGCCTCAAGTGGGCAGAAGAATCATACATGTGTTGCAGTATCGTTGCTGGGGTAGACAGAAGGTGATCTGTGTGACCACGCACAGGAAAGACGAAGGGGATTGTGTTTATTCAGATTGCTCCTGTGTTTTTTCTATGTCAATGTCATAGATCTTAGACATGAGTATTACTCTATGCTGAGTCTCATGAGTCCTTCTAGCAAATCACTGAACATGTGGGTGGTATTAGGGACTCCCAAAGTGTTACCTTATTAAATCAAACACTAATTACTATAAAGTAAAACAATAAAATTTGCAGTTTCCAATCTCTCAGGACAGAATCAGTCATTTTTCTCTTCTCCCATAGCACATATATTACTTCCCTGTGTAAAAAGCTGCTGTTACAACCCACTGCACTTAAGATCTCAGTTCTTAAGACCTACCAATTCCCTACCCAAGCTCATCTCAATTCACTTGTTCCCCTGCTCACTGGGATTCAGCCACCATATTTTCCACCCCAAGAGAGGCATGAATTACATCCACTCACCAGATGGGCCTTCCTCTCTCCTCCATTCTACTGTCATCTCAAATCTACTGTCCCTCTGCTTTGCCACAGCTCCTACAATTCATTGGCTGTAAAGCACAATTAGAAAAGGTGGGGATTGGATATTAAAACTAATCTCCAAATCTGGATATGCTTTCCTCATAGTTATTTATGAGCCACAGGATATCTAAAACTAGGTTTAGCACGAAATCCATTTATAAGCCACTGTAATTGGTATGATATCCACCGAAATGTTAGCTTTCACAGTTTGTATCAGTTAAAGTGTGTTGACTGCAAATACAGAACACCTGGCTAGCTGCAAGAACCTGAGACAGGTGGTTTCCAGGTCTGCTCAGGAGCTCTGCAGTATCGGGCCAACCTGGTGTTTCTGCATTTCTCTTACCCTTCCCCTTTTAGCTTCAATTTGACACTGATGTTCCAGATATCACACAACCATAGTCATGAAGAAAGCAAGGCGTAGGTGATGTGCTGGTGGGAAAATAGCTTTTTCTTTGTGTGGCTGGCTCTTTCACCAGGGAACAGAATCTTTCCCACAAGAGAATAGTTATCTACTCCTTATAATCTGTAGTAGTCAACATGCCCTACCCTGGACCAATCACTGGCAAAAATGAATAGATAAAGGTGAATTCACAAAACTGGCTTAAATCAGTCACGACTTGTTCCCAGTGACTGGAGGATTCTTGGGCCCAACCTCCAGAGCGTCTATTTCAGGAAGTCTGATATGGGGCCTGAGAACCTGCATTTCTAACCACGTCCCAGGTAATGCTGCTGCAGTTGCCGTGGGAACCATACTCTGAGAACCGCTGGGGGAGACAGACATCAGCCCCTGCCACACAGCTTCACAGGTGAGTGCCAGGTGAAGTTAAGAGTCAGTGCTGGCTTATTTGTAGGCATAGGTAAGAATCAGTGTCAATTTCATATACAGGTATAGACAAAATTTGGCACTGGCCTCACCTACAGTTGTAGGCAAGGGTTAACACTTGCCCCCCATTCAGAGTGGTATAATGCACTGAATTAATGCCAATCATCATAGTTTTAAAGTAAAATTTGTTATGTGCTTCATGATGTCAAATGTATAGAAAAATAAACTATAAAATAACAACTTTATTTGTGCTGCACAAATCAACTCTGGAAACCAAAAAAATGGCCAGTCTAGAACATTCTATATAACAAAACTTCTTTTAAAAAATTCAAATGTCATATCGCATTTTTCTCCAAACAGGTGAATATATAAAATGAGAATCCTAATGATGTTTTACATTTACATAAAAACATTACACATTGGGAAACAGAATCTAACATGGATTAACAATCTCAAACCAATTAGAGGGCTAGAAAATCAGTCTAGAGAATACATTTTAATAAGCAGTATTTAGGAAAATTGAGAGATCATGTCTAAGAGGCTATGAAATATATGCAAAAAGAATGATTTGAATAAGACATGTGGAATAAGTTTTCTATTACAACAGGCAGATATGGTGGTGGTAGGTAACATATTATTAAAAAATATCTATTCACACCATATGTTGTCAATATGCTGTTGTTGATCATCTATTATGTATCTAGTGTGGCAATAATGTCCTGTTATGTGTGCATAGACAATATATAGAAGTAACAAGGTTTGCCCACATGAAGTCTCTAAGCAGTAAACAGAGGTACAGGGATACAGACAGTTCAAGGCCATAGGCCCAAGCACTGTAATAAAGAGAATGATTATGTGCTGTGGCAGATGGGAAAGCGTCCACAGAGGAAACCTGACCTGCCTCAGTTAGGCTAGGATATTTAGAATGAAACGGATGGGAGAGAATTCCAAAATAGAATAACAGAAAGGAGTAGAAAAGTGCAAAACGATGCAAGAAGAAGAAACCACTTTCTCTGAATAATAGGAACGAGGTCTGGCTGACTCTAGGGTGAGAATTATAAGTAATCAAGAGCACACTGGCTTTTGAACCCATTGTTTTAATCTGGTGAACAACAAATGTGAATAAACAAGCCTCTGATGAAAACCTATTCAACTAAGCATTTTCACAGAGCAGATTCCTCAGGTTAAAATTTCAAGATTAAGGAGGTATTGAGTGTAAAAATAAGTTCTGTATAAAATAGACAAATGCTTTCCTGTGCCATAAGGGATTATCTTATAAACACACATCACGTTTTACATGTGCGGAGAGCCAAAAAGGCCCATCTGCGCTCCAGTTATTATTTAACCATCTAGAAAGAACTGAAGCTCTGTGAGCCCTATATTTGGATAAACACTCCTGATCCCTGTATAACTAATTGCTCTTTTGTCATGGACACTTTTATCTTCTTTGTAAGTCCCATATTTTTGTTAATTTTTACTTGCACTTCCTACACATTGCCTGTGTTCCTTATGAAATCTGGCCTAATACCACAAAATTGGTTTGAATCTTATCATTTCAAAGATACAGAATCCTAGGGCGAGTGAGAGTAGAGAAAGTAAGTTTTCTCTTTTTACTTTATGCACCTCTGTATTGTTTGACATTTTTAATAAGCATTTTTGTTTTTGAAAAGTTTTTAAACTAATAACTTTTATAGTGGTAAAATATGCATAACATAATTTATCATTTTAAGCATTTTAAGTGTACAATTCCGTGGCATTAAGTGTATTTACATTGCTGTGCAACCACCATTATTACCCAACTCCGGAACTTTTTCATCACCTCAAACTGAAATTCCGTACCTATTAAACAACTCCCCATTCTACCCTTCCCTCAACCCCTGGGAACCATTATTCTATTTTCTGTCTCTATGAGTTTGACTACTCTTTGTACCACATAGTGGAATTATACAGTATTTGTCTTTTTATGACTGGCTTATTTCACTTAGCATAATGTCCTCAAGATTCATCCATGTTGCAGCATGTATCAGAACTTTTTCTTTTTATAGCTGAATAATATTCCATTGTATGTACACTTTATCCATTCATCCATCAATGGACACTTGGGTTGCTTCCACCCTTTGGCTATTGTGAATAATTCTGCTGTGAACATGAGTGTACAAATATCTGTTCATGTCCCTGATTTCAATACTTTTGGGAATATGCCCAGAAGGGTAATTGCTGGATCATACATTAAGTCTGTTTAATTTTTGAGAAAATGCCATATTTTTTCTCATAGCGGCTTCAGCATTTTACATTCCCACTAGCCATGCACAAGGTTTCCAATTGCTCTACATCATTACCAACACTTATTTCCTATTTGTTTGATAGTAGCCACCTTGGTGGGTATAAAATGGCATCTTATTATGGTTTTGGTTTGTATTTCCCTAATGATAAGTGATGTTGAACATCTTTTTGTGCATTTTATTGGCCATTTGTATATCTTCTTTGGAGAAATGTCTATGCAAGCCATTTATCCATTTTTAGTAGAGTTTTTAAGTTTTTTCTTACTCAGTTTTAAAAATTCCCTATATGTTCTGGATATTAATCCTTTGCCAAACATGTGATTTGCAAATATTTTTCCCATTCTGTGGGTTGTCTTTCTACCCTGTTGAAAATGTCTTTGATGAACAAAATTTCTTAATTTTAATGAAGTCCAAGTTGTCTATTTTTTTATTTTATTATTTATATTTTGGTGTCATATTAAAAAAATCATTGCCAGATCCAATGGCACGAAGTTTCCTTCTATGTTTTTCCTAGAATTTTTATAGTTTTGGTTATTACATGTAGGTCTTTGACACATTTGTAGTCAATTTTTGCACATGCTATTAGGTAAGGGTCCAACTTCATTTTTTGCCCATGGATATCCTGTTTTTCACTCACCATTTGTTGGAAAGACTGTCCTTTTCCTAATGAGTGGCCTTGCCACTCTTGTCAAAAATCATTCGACCATATACACAAGAGTTTATTTGTAAACTCTCCATTCTATTCTATTCTGTTCCACTGGTCTAGATAGAGGTCTTTATTCTTCTGCATATGGATATCCAGTTTTCCCATCACCCTTTACTGAAGATTCTGTCCTTTCCCCAATGTATATTCTTGGCAACTTTGTCAAAAATAACTTCAATATAGATGTGTGAATTTATTTTTTCTTTTCTCTATTTTGTATCATTGGTCCATGTGTCTGTTTTTATGGCAATATCATGCTGTTTTGGTTACTACAGCTCTGTAATATAATTTGAAGTCAGATAGTACGATTTCTCCAGTTTTGTTCTTTTTGGTCATGATAGCTTTAGCCATTCTGGGTCTTTTGTGGTTCTGTATAAATTTTAGGATTATTTTTTCTATATGTGTGAAGAATGTCATTGATATTTTAATGGAGATTGCATTGAATCTGTAGATTGCTTTGGGTAGTATGGAGATTTTAATAATATTGATTCTTACAATCCATGAGCATGGAATATCTTTCCATTTTTTTGTGTGTTCTGTTCAATTTCTTTTATCAATGTTGTATAGTTTTTATTGTAGAAATATTTCACTTCATTGGTTAAGTTTATTCCTAGGTATTATATTTTATTTGTAGCTATGGTAAACGGGATTACTTTTTTGGTTTCTTTTTCAGACTGTTTGCTATTGGCGTATAGAAATGCTATTGTTTTTTTGTATGTTGATTTTATATCCTGCAACTTTACTGAATTTTGTAATCACTTCTAATAGTTTTTTTTGTGTGTGGAGTCTTTATGTTTCTCTAGGTATAAGGTCATATATGATCTGCAAACAAGAATAATTTGACTTCTTCTTTTCCTATTTGATGTCCTTTATTTCCTTATCTTATTCGATTGCTCTAGCTGTAACTTCAGGTATTATTTTGAATAACAAATGATGAAAGTGGGCATCTTTGTCTTGTTCCAGGAAAGCTTAGAGGAAAAGCTTTCAGTTTTTCCCCATTCAGTATGATACTCGCTGTGGATCTGTCATGTATGGCTTTTATCTGGTTGAGATATGTTCCTTCTATATCTAGTTTTTTGAGAGTTTTTATCATGAAGGGATGTTGAATTTTCTCAAATACTTTTTCTGCATCAATGTAAATAATCATATGGCTTTTGTCCTTCGTTCTGTTGATATGATGTATCACATTGATTGATTTGCATAGGTTGAACTATCCTTGCATGTCTGGGATGAATCCCATTTGATCATGATGAATAACCTTTTTAATGTGTGAATTTTTTGAGACTTGTTTGGTGGGTTTACATATAGTCCATCATTGAGAATGATTCATGAGGTGAGGCGAAGAATGTGTATTCTGCAACTGTTGGATTAAATGTTCTGTAAATAGCTATTGCACCCATTTGGTCTATAGTACAGATTAAGTCCACTGTTTCTTTGTTAATTTTCTCTCTGGATGATTTGTCAAATGTTGAAAGTGGAGTGTTGAGGTCTCCAACAATTATTGTATTAGGGTCTATCTCTCTCTTTAGTTGTGATAATATTTGCTTTATATATCTGGGTGCTCCAGTGTTGGGTGCATATATATTTAGAATTATTATATCCTCTTGCTGAATTGACCCCTTTATCACTATATAGTGACCTTCTTCGTCTCTTTTTAAAGTTTTTCTCTTGAAATCTATTTTATCTGACAGAAGTATAGCTACTCCTGCTCTTTTCTGGTTTCCATTTGCATGGGTTGTCTTTTTCCATCTCTTTATTTTCAGTCTATGTGTGTCCGTATAGGTGAAGTGGCCTTCTTGTAGACAATATACAGTTGGGTCTTGTTTTTTATTAATCGAGGTACTCTATGTCTTTTGATTAGAGATTCTAGTCAATTTGCATTCAATGTTATTATTGATAGGTGAAGACTTACTGCTGCCATGTTGTTATTTGATTTCTGGTTGTTTTGTGGTCCTCTCTTCCTTCCTTCTTTCCTGTCTTCCTTTGTTAAAAGTGATTTTCTCTGGTAGTGTGTTTTAATTTCTTTCTTTTTATTTCCTGTTGTAGGTTTTTTTATTTGAGGTTACCATGAGGCTTGAAAAAAATATTTTATAAACAATTATTTTAACCATATGATAACTAAACTCTGCTTACAAATAAACAAGAGAAATCTAAAAGAAATTCTACACTTTAACTCCACCCTCCTCTGCTATTTAACTTTTTGTTGTTTCCATTTATTTATTTTTATACTATACATCTCTCAAAAAGTTCTTGTAATTATCACTTTTGATAGGTTTGTCTTTTAGTCTTCTTACTCAAAATATAAGTGGTTTCTACACTGCAATTATACCAATAGAGTATTCTGCATTTGTGTTCTTACTGTTGCCAGTAAGTTTTATACCTTCAGATGATTTCTTATTGTTCATTAATGTCCTTTTCTTTCATACTGAAGAACTCCTTTTAGCATTTCTTGTAGGACAGGTTTGGTGTTGATGAAATCCCTCAGCTTTTGTTTATCTGGCAAAGTCTTTATTTCTCCTTCATGTTTGAAGCATATTTTTGCAGGATATAATATTCTAGGGTTAAGGTTTGTTTCATTCAGCACTTTGACTATGTCATGCCACTCTCTCCTGGTCTGTAAAGTTTCCATTGAGAAGTCTTCTGCCGGACATATTGAAGCTTCTTATATATATATATTTTATAATATATATATATATTTAATATATATATATATATTTTTTTCCTTTTTCTTGCTTCCCTTAGGACCTTTTCTTTATCCACGACTTTTAGGTACTTGGTTGGTAAATGCTTTGAGGTAGCCTTATTTGGGTTAAATCTGCTTGGTGTTCTATGACCTTCTTTTACCTGAATATTGATATTTTCCTCTAGATTTGGAAATTTCTCTGTTATTATTTCTTTTAATAAACTCTCCACCCCAATATCTCTCTCTTCCTCCTTTTTAAGGACTATAACTCTTAGATTTACCATTATGAGCCTATTTTCTAGATCTTATAGGCATGCTTTATTCTTTTTTTTTCCTTTGTCTCTTCTGCATATTTTCAAATAGCCTGTCTTCAAGCTCACTAATTCTTTCTTCTTCTTGATTAATTCTCCTTTGGAGAGACTGATGCATTTCTCAGTTTGTCAATAGAATTTTTCAGCTCTAGAGTTTCTGCTTGATTATTTTTATTATTTCAATCATTTTGTTAAATTTTTCTGATAGGCTTCTGAATTCCTTCTCTGTGTTTTTTTGAAGTTTGCTGAGCTTCTTCAGAAAAACTATGTTGAAATCTTTGTCTGAAATTTCACATATCTCCATCACTCTGGGATTGGTCACAGGTACCTTATTTAGTTCTTTTGGTGAGGCCATGTTTTCCTGGATGTTCTTGATGCTTGTGGATGTTTGTTGATGTCTGGGCATTGCAGGGTTAGGTATTTATTCTAATCTTTGCAGTTTGGGCTTGTTTGAACCTGTCCTTCTTGAGAAGGCTTTCCAGATACTCAAAGGGAATTGAGTGTTGCGATCTAAGTGTTTGCTCACTGAAGTTGTATCAGCAGTGGAAGTGCCAGAAGCCAAGTAATTCCATGACTCTTGCAAACTCCTAGTGGTACTGGCTTGGTGGACTTGGGTAAGACATGCAAGAATTCCCTGGATTACCAGGCTAAGTCTTTCAATCTCTTCCCTCACTCTCTGTGCTTGGCTGCTGGAGTTGGGGGATGAGTGATGTGGGCACTCCTTCATAGTCACTACAGTTGGGACTGTGCCAGGTCACACCTGCAGCCAGCCCAATCTCACCCATATCCTACAGTGACTGCTGCCTGGTTATCTCTCAAGGTCATTGAAAGCCCAAGGTCTCTTTTTTCAGGTGATGAATCCTACCAGGACTGAGTCCTTACGTTCAGAGCAATAGGTTTCCTTCTGGCCCAGGGTGGGTCTAGAAATGCCATCCAGGAACTAAGGCCTGGAATTAGGGGCTTCAGGATTCTGCTTCATATTTTATTGTGGCTGAGCTGGTACCCAAGTTGCAAAACAAAGTTCTCTGAACTCTTCACTTTCCTTTCCCCAAGAGGCAGAAGACTGTCTGAGCTGCACTGGCTGGAGTTGGGGGAGGGGTAACACAGGCACTAGCTCGGCTGCCACCTGGTGTTTCACTGTGTCACTGCAGTCCAAGTCCACAGGCTCCAAGCCAGCACAGTCGCAGGAATTGCCCAAAGACTGCAGCCTTTGTGGCCCAACTGCCTTAAGAATTTATTCCAGGCCACAAGCCACTTTTTGATCCGAGTCTAGCTGATACTTGGGTTTCTACCACTGAGGCAGAGGATTTCCCTCTGGCTGGGATGGTCTAAATGTTCCCTCCAAGGGCACTAGCAGAATTCTGCCCCATGCTGTGTTCCCCTGTGAGAGGAGAGCCCTGAGTTCCAATGCAAAGTCCCACAGTCACTTCACTCTCCCTCCCTGGGGCACACAAATTCTCTTTCCACTCAGCACACTGGCACAGCACTGCCCATGCATAGGGGGAGGGCGGTGAAGGCAACGCGACACTGTCTTTTCTGCCCTCCTCAGTAACTCTTTCCTTGATACAATGTTAAAACCAGGTACTGTGATTGCTCACCTGAATTTGGGCTTTTCTGAAGGTTTTTCCTTGTGTAAATAGTTGTTGAAGTTGGTGTTTGTGTGGAGGGATGATCACTGAAAATTTCTATTTGGCCATGTTTCCCCACCCCCTCTCCTCTAATTTCTGTAGTAAATTTTGAAATCAGGAAGTAGGAGTCGTCCACTTTGTTCTCTGAAACTGTGTTAGAAAATAATTACTGATAAGGAAAGACTTACTTCTGTCATTTTGCTATTTCTTTTCTATATGCTGTACAAAATTTTTGACTATCACTTTCTACATTACTGCTTTCTTATGTGTTTAGTTGATTTTATATAGTGAAACTTTTTTAAATACATAGTTTTCTTTATTTTTTTTTAAAAAAAGCACTTTTATGATCATAAGCAAAAATTTGGGACAATTTACTGCAATATATTTTATATACCTTCTACAGCATATTAAGGGTGCTCAATATATGTGTTGATTTTTTTATATTTCAGCATATTATGGGGGTACAAAAGTTTAGGTTACATATATTGCCCTTACCCCCCCATGCCCCCCCCAGTCAGAGCTTCAAGTGGGTCCATCCCCCAGGTCCCTCCCCCAGACGGTGAGCATCACACTCATTATGCATGTATACACCCATCCCCTCTTCCTGCCTCCCATCTGCCCGACACCTGATTAATGTTATTGCTATATGTGCACTTAGGTGTCGATTAGTGAAACCATTTTGATGGTGAGTACATGTGGTGCTTATTTTTCCATTCTTGGGATACTTCACTTAGTAGAATGGGTTCTAGCTCTATCCAGGAAAATACAAGAGGTGCTATATCACCATTGTTTCTTATAGCTGAGTAGTACTCCCTGGTATACATGTACCACGTTTTATTAATCCACTCATATATTGATGGGCACTTGATTTGTGTCCACATCTCTGCAATTGTGAATTGTGCTGCTAACTTTTTATTCATTTCTCATTTTCTTTTTGCCTATATTCTAGAGCTATTTTATTTGTGGTTATTATGAGGATTACACTTAATATCCTAAAGTTATAATCCTCTTGTTTGAATTTATACCAGCTTAATTTCAATTGAAAACAAGTCTCTTCTCCTGAAGTGTTCTATCTCTAGCCCCTTTTAAATATTGGTTTCACAAAATTGTACTTTTATGCATTATGTGACCAAAACATAGGTCAATAATTTTTTTTGTCTCTTAAATCAGGTAAAACACAAAAACTGAATTTACAAGCCAAAGTTACTGGATATTAAATATGAAATCTCCCATTTCACATCAAAAGTGCAGTTTATTATATCTCAAACAAGAAGCAGTACAATTAATCAAGGTATGCACCCAAACTATCGACACAGTTTTGCCATCTTAATGGTATCTTGTTTATGCCAGCAGATAAGAGGGCTGGAGAGCGAGTGGCGATGAAATTGCAAAAGGCATTTTCCACAGCTTTTTGAGAATTGAATAATTTTTCCTTGTGAGAAGTGGTCCAAAGCCTGGAAGAAGTGGTTGTCAGTTACGGCAAAGTCTGGTGAATATGGTGGATGACAGAGTTTCCAAGCCCAGCTTCTGTAGTTTGAGCAGTTTTGTCAATGCAAAATGTGGTCAAGTGTGCTCGGGTGTTAGGCAGATGCGGGGAGGGGATGGGTGTATACATACATAATGAGTGTGATGCGCACCATCTGGGGGATGGACACGCTTGGAGCTCTGACTGGGGGGCGGCAAGGGCAATATACATAACCTAAACTTTTGTACCCCCATAATATGCTGAAATAAAAAAAAAATACACAGGGAAGAAAACAAATCATAGAGCTATGTGGACAAGTTTAACAGAAATAAAGGGTTTGTTCTCACAGATGAACATGCAACATAAATCATTAAGGATAAATAAGGAGCCATTATTTTAAATGAACAAATGATCTAGTGAAACACAAAAACACAACTTTGAATTAAAAAATTCAATAGATGGCTTAATAGCAGTTTAGAAATAGTAAAAACAGTGAACTAGAAGATATAGAAGTAGAAGATATATGAGACATCACACAGAATGCATCCCACACACAGTTGGAAAAGAGCAAATGTAAACAAACCTTAAGAGATACAAAGGATAGAACGAAAATGGGACACATATATATAACTGGAGTTTCATAAGGAGATAAAAGAGAGAGGCAATATTTGAAAAGATAAAGAACTCAAGTATTCTAAACTGACCAAACATACAGACACACACACACACACACACACACAGAGGAATACAACATATTCAGGAAGATAAATTAAGTCCTTAAACTAAAAGCATAAACATTGGAAAAGAACAATTGGAAGCTAACTGAGATTTTTTACTCTGCAGATGATATAATTATCTACATAAAGTCACTACCCCCAAAATTTTACAAATCATTAAAATTCTAATGATACTTTATAAAGCTGGACAGAGGATGAATATACAAAAATCAATATTTTAAAATACAGCAACAAACAGACAATTTAAAAACATACCATTTATAGTAAAAATAAACAGAAAATGTATCACAGTTCATCTAATAAAAGATATGTATCTCCTATATGAAGAAAGTCATATAAATTTATTTAAATGTATTTGAAAGACCAAAGAATAGAGATATCTTGTTTTATTATGTAGGTAGAATCATTTTTTAGTTCTCTCCAATATGATCTAGACACTCAGTGTAATTTCAATAAAAATTCCAATAATATTTCCTGTGAAATTTGGCAAATTATTTCAGAATTTATTTGGAAAAGCAAATGGGAAAATATGCCCAAAACATTCCTAAAGAAGAAAAAGATTAAAATAAGGTTTGCTTTATCAGGCATAAAATCTTATTATAAAATCTTAAGATTTAATATAATAAATTTTTGTGCAAGTATTCACAAATTGATCAATTAACCATGGAACCTAGAAAGAAGAATTATTATATATGGCAGCCAAAGCATTGAAGAGCATTAGGAAAAGTGGTAATTATTCAATACATGAAAATAGGATAGTGGGTTGTGTAACAGAAAAACGGACAACAGAGCTTTAAAAAGTATTATACAAAAGAATAAAAACATGTGGCTGAAATGTGAAAAGATGTTCAATCTCATTAGTGATCTAAGAAATGCAAATTAAGACCACAATGAGATGCTATTTTACATTCATTAGATTGACAACTACTTAGAAACCTGACGAGCATAAAATGTTGACATGGATAGGAAACAAGAACACATATTCTGTGGAAGCTGTACTGGTGCAACCATTTTGGAAAACAACTTGTTTTCCATTTGTAGGAAGTATGAAAAAGTGTAAACTCTCATTGAAGAAATCTGCATACTATATTCTCATTCTTGAACATAGAAAATGAAGCTAGTATTCAGTTCCCATCAGACACTTTGAGACACTCAGTCAAATACTTTAAAAAGAGGAAATCATCCATTAAAGAGGATACATCTAACCAGCCTCATTGTTCTCCCTATGACATAATAGTATAACACTGCTAGTAAATTCAATGAAAGAAGAACTGCCTTTCCAGAAAACCTGCTTAAAATGATTGTTTTTTCCTAATGGTTTAGCTGGCTGTCTGTTGGAACCCACATGGTTTCAAGTATGTTAAAATATGGCAGTAAAAGTATGCTAGCTCAAGGCTGGCATTAAAAACAATTACTTGAGAATGTGCACATTGTAATGAAAGTCAAATGCACAAAAAAACACGTGATGACTCACTGGGTTGGCTAGAAACATCTGCCACTGAAATAGTAGAGTGTGGCAAGGTGGAACTCCTCCAACAATAAAATAAAAACTCTCTATGGCCTTAAACAGGAATGTGTTTAGAATACAGTTGAAATAGCCTTTTTATAAGCAAATCCTTTGAGGCAACCTACAAATCACTTTCGTGATTCAACATTAGCATTAAAAACTTGGACTTCAGGAAGAGACAGAAAACAAGAGCTTAAGTATTTACCTTTAAGGATCCTTAGTTAGCTCACCTTTTATATTTTTCTCATATTTGGGGGTCAGTGCATTTCGTCTTGTTGTTGCTCAGAAAATCATTAGGAATTAATCCTTATCTACTAGGTTTGGTATCATGGCTATCTTTCTTTCTAAAATTATTTGTTTTACAACACTTTATCAAAACCTAAGCAGATATTTTGTTAGGAAAAAAATAATTAGAAAGCATCACTAGTCTAAAGAAGTGCACAAAGTTAGCCTATTGTAAACAAGTCAGGAATAATTTTAATCCAGAGTAACAGTTTCTTTTTAATATAAAATTCCAAAATTAAAACTAAAAACTAGAAGCTGGCTATGCAATACATATATTGTTGAAATCTTTTATTAATATGTTGGCTTGTTGATTTCCAGTGCACTCAATGCTATTAAAACCACATCCAGATTCTCTATGGAAAATACATAGATTTTTCTTCCAGTTTCTTTAAAAATAAGCACACTATGGACATTTATAAACCTCATAAGCTAAAACACACACAGTGAAAGTAGATACCATATTTTGAGAAGTTATTTATTCTGGGCATTCTACATATGTTAGTTTCTTGTCTATAAAATAACCCTTAGATACTTTCATTATTAATCCCACTTTACAGAGATGGAAAACCAAGTTCAGAAGGGTCAAAAAATTGCATTTACAGAGTTCAGGAGTCTAAAAATGTGAATTTAAACCAAGATTGGCTGAATTTCAAAGCACATGTTACTTTTATTTCCCCACACAGCATTTGTTCCAAAGTCAGCCTGGCTACTGACTTTACACATTCTTACTCAAGTCCCTGAAGGACTCATTTATGATTTGTATCCTGTGCTGTTCATTTCACTTGTTTGTTCAATAAATATTTATTGAATACTTTCTCTATGCCAGTCACCAGGTCATGGATTTAGAATAGAGAATTACAGATTTTAGAGTTTTTAGGATTGGAGAATATTTATGGCCAGGTGTAGGAAAATCTCTACACGAGTGAGACACCTGTGAATGTAATTGCCCAAAGAGAACTGGCTGTGGCTGCCAAAAGACCTCAGAGGGCTGGCAGCAGGTATTCTCTGGGAAGTGAAATAATCTGTGAATAAGGCTTGTCCTTACAAATAAGCAATAACCAACTGGCAATAGTGGAAGGGGAAGGGAATGGCTCTGGAGTCAGAAAGGTTGGATTGGAAATCTCAGCTCTGCCATTTATAATCTGTGCAAACTTGGACAATTAGCTGAACATTTCCATGTTTATTTCCTCAGGTGTAAAACAGGAAAATAATAATTTCAATTTCTTGTAAAAAAAATTGAAGAAAACATATTGCTATGGTTTGAACATCTGTGTTCCCTCCCTCTCAAAAAATTCTTTTGTTGAAAACCGAATCACCAATGTGATGGTATAGATGGAGCATTTGGGAAGTTATTCAATCATAAAGGTGGAGCCCTTATGAATGGACCCCTTATAGAGGGGCCCCCGGTGAGTTGCCTGGCCCCTTAGCAAGAAGACATCCCTCCCCAGACACCAAATCTACCAGTGCCTTGATCTTGGACCTCCCAGTCTCCAGAACTATGAGAAATAGATTTCTGTTGTTTGTGGGCTATGCAGTTCACAGTAGCAGCCCTAACAGACTAAGACACATATAGAGCCCCAGACACCCAGAAGATGCTCAAACACTACTATTACTATCATTTTTATTGTCCATAAACTTTACCCTCACATATCTAGAACCTACTCTGATATAGCAAAAAATCATTATCCACTTAAAAGAAAACTATTTCAACAGTTTCCAGTTCAGAATTTTCATTTTTTGAAATGTAGACATAAAATAAATATAATGATAAATTCATGTTTCTTAAAAGTTTTTTTTTCTCTTTTACATGCTGAAATATGTTATATTTCATTTGAGGTTGGTTATCATCCCTTAAGAATTTAAGAGCTCAAGTACATGAACTTAGCTCTTCCATTCTGTTTGTAATTAGTTATGCCCATGCCAGGGTCATCTGAAAACGATGCCGTGGAGCTGAGGCCTCCCTCTTTCCTCCTGTCCAGCAGAAAGCCTCACATTTGGCCACTCATTGAAAGCACCTACAGAACTTTAAAACCTACTGGTGTCCAGGTTAACAACAATAGAGCTGAGGAAATTACCAGAATTTAGCATGGAAAGAGAGAGGGAATAAATGAATGCAAGATTAAGAGTCATGGAGGATAAAATAATAGGCTTGACGAGTTCTAGGTTTCAGAATAAGAAGATAAAGGTGTTATGGTAGGCAACAGTAACACGTCTAAGAATTTTACAGTTCTGGAGAAAGATAAAAATCTTCAGTTTGAAGAACCACATCAAGTTGGGAGAAGGAAGATGTGCTTCTTCCCACGCCTGATGTTTCCTTCCAGGTGTAGAGAATGTCACCAATTTGACCCAACACCTGGCCTTTCTCCTCCTCTTAATCACATTTCCCTCTGTGTATTAGTCAAAGTTTGCAGAGAAACAGAGCCAGTAGGGTGTACTTATATATATGAGAGGAAATATTACGGGAATTGGCTCATGTGATTATGGAGCTTGAGAAGTCCCAAGATGTGATGTCTGTAAGCTGGAAACCTGGGACATCTGGTGGTGTAATTCAGTCTGAATCTGAAGGCCTGAGAACCAGGGGAGTCCATGGTGAAAGTGCCAGTCTGAGTCCAGAGACCTTGGAACCAGGAGGGGATGGGGGAAGAAGGGCAGCAATGGTGTAGGTCCTGGAGTCCAAAGCCCCAAGAACCAAGAGTTCCAATGCCCAAAAGGAGGAGAAGATAAATGTGCTAACTCAAGAAGAGAAAGAATCTGCCTTCACTTCAAATCCAAATCCCTCAGCGGATTAGATGCCACCTGCACACAATGGTGAGGACGATCCTCTTTACTGAGTCCACTGATTTAAATACTAATCTCTTCCAGAAACACCCACATAGATACACCCAGAGATAATGTTTTACCAGCTATCTGGGCAACTCTTAACCCAGTCAAGTTGACACATAAAATTAATCCTCACATCTAGGGAGTGATTACTCTGATTAGTAAATATGGAAAAAGCACCTGGACATGCTCAACTCGGCTCTCTCTTCTTCCTCATTAAGTCTATCCTGCTCAGGGGAGGCTTACCTGGGCCAGACCTCTTTCCACAGGGTAGTTGCCCGGTCCAGTGCTGCCTGGACAAGACAAGTGAGTCTGTCTAACTCTGGGGTGAGATGTAGGGAAATGAGAACTCACATACCACTGGAAAGAGTGTAAATTAGCATCACCACCTTTGGAGGGTAATTTGGAAAATATATCCTAGGGTTGAAGATGCACATTATCTATGCTCCAGCAATTCCACTCTGGAATTGGATATAATTCCATGACATGCTCTTGCAAGAGAATATGAACAACATGTAAAGGACATTGATTGTAGCAGCTGGGAAACTAACTTAGTGCCTATTAATAGGTATATAGTATAATCACACAATAAAATGCAATGCAATATTAATATTCATGAACTACATTGATTAGTATCAATGTGGATAAATCTCAAAAGTAAAATGTTACATAAAAAATGCATTACCATTACACAAATTTTTCAAAACTAATGTACATATATAAAGTTGTATATAGTTTATGGATATGTGCATATATGATAAAAGTGAATAATTTGCATGGGAAAGACATCTCCTTCATGGTTGCAGTGGTGGTTACTTCTGTGGAGGGAGACATAACAGTTAAATATATAACAGGCAAGTTTTCCTTTCCCTAGCTAAACTTATTTCCCATTTCATCTCTGAAAAGAATGCCATTCTGGTTCTGCTCTACCCCAGTTTAATAGATGAGATGTCCACACCTTGCTAAGCACCAGAAATTGCTTCAGCCCTCCTTTCCATCCCCTTGTTCACGTCTCCCCAAGGAGGAGTCATTTAACTTGTGAGTGAATTAGGGAATGGATGCTTCCTTTGTCTTCCCTGTCCTCCATGTTTTCTGAACAAACTGCACACATGGTCTACACCACTGCAGGGAAATCTTCTGAGGCACTTGTCTCCGAGTGTGATACAGCGACTCTGTACCAGTGAGTAGAGAAATATTAGGGAAATCTTTCGGCCACTGGTCTGGTTCAACTCTGCTAACATGCCTTGTAGCTTGATCTCCCTCTGTCTATCTCTTCAATTATTTACTCAATTTTTCAGAACTAGGAAGCAGAAGAGAATATTGCTATCAGTTAGTTTCCTAAAATACCAACAGCTCCAATACAGACTCTCAAAAGGACAGGATCTGGCATTCTACAATACATTTATCATATTTAAAAGGAGTCAAGATATAAATAATAAGCATAATGTGTTTGGAATTTAGTTGTAAACAGACAAAATACTATTAATGCGTAAAGAACAATGATAACATATGTTAAACACTAGATTGGTTGTTCGCATTACTATGTGTAGTAAAAATCCTATAGCAAAGTCATTGTTACCCTCATTGAGCAGTTGAGACAACTGAGTTTAAGCAATTTTAGATGAATGTCACAGAATTTATACATGGCAGAGGCATAATGCAGCAAATGAGCCTAAGAATTAACTTTGCTCTGAGTCAGTAAGTGAACAGCATCCTTTGGAAGATCACTGGTATTATGAAACAAAGAGAACTTGGATTTTCTCATGAAATCACCAATGCAACTCTTTGGAAAGTCAATGGAAAGCAAACAGCTGGTCTTCTTTTTATGCATGTTAACCACACTTATGATTGTTTAAAAACTCTTTCATAGAAGAGCACACACACAGGCCCTTGCATATTTTACTCTGCTTATTTACTGGAAAGTTACATAACATTCAGGAACTACATGTGGGTTTTATTATGGTTTTTGGAAATTTTTGCAAGGGAGGTGAGATGTAATAAAATGGTCTCACTTTAATACATCAAAAAGTGTTAAAAGTAAAGTGCGAAAAAAAATTCTAACAAGAAAAAAAATACAAAAAATGATTCAAAACATTACTGGAGGACCAGCCGCTAGAATGTGGGGTGCACATGAGGAATGTCTTGAGAATCCATTGCATCTGTACCCTTTGCATTTTTTGAAGTGCAGAAGACTGGATTGCATTTATTCATGTTTCTGTATGTGCTAAAGTAAAGTTATATATGTTAGAATTTCCTGGCAGT
Organism: Lemur catta; assembly: GCF_020740605.2. Taxonomy (NCBI): domain Eukaryota; kingdom Metazoa; phylum Chordata; class Mammalia; order Primates; family Lemuridae; genus Lemur; species Lemur catta. The sequence continues at coordinate 9,806,374 of NC_059135.1, forward strand.
AGCAACTGGTAATTATGTGTGAGTCCAGCATGGACAGAAAGGTCAACCATAAGCTACAATAGGTTTGGAAAATTTGCCTTTAGTATCCTAGTTCTTTATGAGATTTTCCTCCAATAAACCTCTTGCCTCACCTCCTAGGTGCAAAGTAACTTGGTGTTCTTCCCTCCTCTTCAACACTTGTTTCAGGGCTGTTGAGTTCCAAACCCCAAAGGCACCATTCATAGTCACATTGTGCTCCAGGGGAGCTATTTATGTAAACTACAATGTGAAAGTCATTCCTGGGATTGTGCCACCTGGTGGCCCTCACCTGGCCACCTGTTTACCTTCCCAGCCTCTACTGCAGCCCACTGGCTCTTTGCACAGCAGCCTTGTTGGCCTCCTTTCGTTCCTCAAACACACCGCCCTGGAACCTCCGCCCTTGCTGCTCCCTCCCTCATTCATCCAACACACATTCTCAAAACGCCTTCAACATCCTCTGTTCTGTGCTGGGCACTAGAACAGTAACTGAACATTGATGATATGAAAGAGCATTAAGTATTCATTTCTTTCTTGCATGGTAAAAGTATGCCACTATAACAGGCAAATGAAACAACCCAAATCCAAATACATTTAGGGTCCAGATAAAATTAAACATCAAGCAGCCAATAAAATGGGATACTGTGTTTTATTATATTATATTTTTGTCAATGTTCATTGAGAAGAAAGACTACTTGAGGAAGGAGTGTGTGTGGTAACTCAGGACTCGCAAGTTTTCAATAACTGAAGTCCATCTTAAACTGGTTTAACAGAAAAGAGGGTGGAGGGTGTAAAATGCTCATATAACTGGGAAATCCAAAGTGTGTACCTGACATCCAGCTAGATCTAAGAACTCAAACGTATATTTTGTGCTTTCTCCCATTTCCTTTTTATTTCTCAATTCCACTTTGGGTTAGCTTTCCTTTGATTGTTGGTATTATTCATGCCTGCTTCAGGCAGGCTTTGGTTTTCTTGAAGGTCAAGATCTGTATCTTTAGAGCAAAAAAGAGAGAGCCTGTACCTCACCTATGCTTCGAATGCAGAGAGGATGACTAGCTCTATCTGGTTCAATCACTCTATGGAGTACGATTGGATATCATGTATCTAAGCCTAGGTCACATGCGCACACCCCTGAACTAGAGGAGGCTTAAAGCACTGCGATTGATAATTCCTTCAGAAAAAAGGGTAAACAAGTGGAATTTATATAAAGAAAATCCAACTTCAAAGAACAGTGATAGGAGAAAAAACAAAAGATGATGGTCTTACATTGCCAGAGATATCAAGGAGTCAATATTTGAATACTTTGACCTTTTTCATTAAAGTAGAGAGTAGAATGATGGTTACAAGGGCCTGGGGTGGTTGGGGTGGGGGTATGGAGGCTTGGGAGATGTTGGCCAAAGGATGCAGTATTTCAGTTAGATAGGAGAAATACGTTCAGGAGATCTATCATACAGCATAGTAACTATAGTTAACAATACATTATATTCTTGAAAAATGCTAAGAAAGTGGCTGTAAAGTGGTCTCATCACAAAAATGATAACTATATGAGGTAATGCACATGTTAATTAGCTAGATTTAGTCATTCCACAATGCATATATACTTCAAAACAATGTGTGATACATGGTAAATGCATACAATTTTATCTTTCAATATAAATAAATAAATAAAGCTATCAATAGAGCCTATCACATAGATTCAAAACATAAACAAGTTAAGTATATCTCAGGTAGATAATTAAATGGAAAAGATCTACTTTTTTCAAGCAGTCATGATCAATTTTCAAGTCAACCCTCCTTGTAAAATGCTACTTCAGAGGTATTTACAGAACACATCATGGTCTCTCCTTAAATACACCACATTGCTTCTGCTATTTTTAGTTTCCCAATTCTCTTTCCAATTGCTCAGTCCACAGCTTGACATATCTTTGGAAACGATTCCTTGGAGGGCTTAGTATATTTTACAAAGGAGCAAAAAAGGCCTTTTATTTTTACGTTTCATGTGTGAATTTCCCACACCTAGCTGCAGAGTAAATAACAACCACTTTGTGTGCTGCGTTGGGAATGCTTATGATAGTCAATGTTTTCCTCATTTGCCTTTTCATCAGCATTCAGCACTGCATGTTTTCAAAAGCAGAAATATTGTATTTTCACACAGAGGGAAGGACACAGAAGCAACAGAACTTTCATGTTGCTTTCTTAAGTGACAAATGCTACTATTATAGAAATGCTATTTGTTCCTGGCTGATTTCCTTTGGTTTGCAGGGGAATTTTTCTTTGTGACTCACCTAATCTGACTCATACATTACTTTTGTTTGACATCTCTTGTAAAGGGTTCTAATTCCCATTTTTCACAGAGGAATAATTTTCACAACAACTTCCTAATGGCAGGTCAGCAGTTATATTCTAAACCTCCTGCCTACAGGTATACTTTCTTTTATGTTTGGCAGAAATATCCCAATTACCTGTGGTTTCCTGTTCTAAAATTGTCTGTAATACATATTTCCAAACACAAAAAGAGATAAAAATGACAAAGCTCACCCTGCTTTAAGCAATGAATAGCCAGAAATTATTCAGATAAAAGGGCTGCTTTGTCTGATTGAGAGTATGTGAAAGAATGAGAAAGTGAGAAAAAAAAAAAAAAAGCCAAGGAGAAAAGAGCAAGAGCATGCACCCAGAAAAGATTTAAGAAGGCGTTGCTTCCTGGAAGCATCTGGATAGAAATGGTGCCCTACCTTTTCACTAGGTTGCCTTGTCCCATCTACTGCATGGGCTTAGGGGGTAGAGAACTCCGTGGCTAGGCGGTTTGAAAGGGAAGTGCCAGAACAGAATTGAGTCAGCTTGACTGCACTGAGTCAACTACCACCCCCTTCTCCACGGCTACATATGGTCCCCATAAACCTACATTCAAGAATTGAGTGATGGTCTAAGGCAGTATAGTGGGGAAATTCAAAGATTAAAATCTGGTTTCAATGTTTTATACCTTGATTTGCAATGTGGTTAGATGGGTGTATACCAGGGGTGCAGAACCTTTTTGTGTTGGAAGACCACATTAATTTAGCTGTAATCAAATAAGCCCTCATTCAAGAAACTTCAATAAGATATACTTAAAAATGTACATTATTTTGTAAAAATCTAACTACTATGTACTTAATGCTTTCAAGAAATAAAAACTATTTGCTAATTTTAAAGTTAACTAACCTTTTCAAGACTTCATTGTGTCTGCTTTTCGTTGGAAAGCATTTGACTATTTGGTTGCAGTACAGAGGTCTGCAGTTTCAATTGATCCTCTAGATGGGTATCAGTGATCTGTGACCTTAAGAGCGTCTTGATTTGGGCTAGGTAGAAGAATGTAGATTCACAATAATTAGTGGTTAAAAAGCAAGAAAGTGTTTTGGGGGGCATGTTGCCAAAGGCATGGGTATTCTACTGCACTTTTCCATATTTCAATTGGATCTTTCTTAGCATTAAACAATGACTCTAACATGTCATCTACTTAGAGCTCAATTAACTCCATCTGTAGTTTTTTAGGTGCCTTGGTTATATCAACTAGGTGAGGCTGAAGTGATAGTTTCATTGTGATGTCATGATTTTCAAAGTCAGTGAACCTTTCGTTGTATTCTCCAATTAATAGGTCTATAACAGATACATATTCTTCAAATGATTCACATATATCATTCTGTTCATCAATGACCTTTGCTAACTGGGGAAAATGTATATCCAAAATTTCCTTTTGAAGAAGAAGTGTTTTGAAAAGATAGCTTTTTTCTCTAAATATTTGGATTTTTTTTTCTTTGCCACATATATATAGACTTGGTTTTACCTTGCAAAGAAATATTCAAGTCATTTTGATTTGACATGATATTACACATAAATGCTGAATTCCTATAGAGATCTTCTTTCAGTAATTCACATTGCTGATTCTATTCTTCATAAAATTTAACTCTGCTCTCACAGAGATAAAATTTTGGCTAACACCTGTCCCTGTGATAGCCAATACACTTTAGAATAATACAGCAAATCTACACTGAATACCTCATCCTTCAACTTCAGTATGCTACCAAACTGACAATGGTGTGTTGCATTTGCATGAATACAGTTAATAATACTTATAACTTGTTGCAAAGTGTCACTTAAAATAGTAGCTTTAGCACAGAGATTTTGCTGATGCAAGAAAAGAAATGAGAGCATCTGGATCTGTTAATACTTTTTTTTTTATCTGTGTGATAAACCCTTCATGTTTTCCTGTCATGAAAGACACACCGTCTGTACATACACTTACTAAATCTACCAAATTCAGTCCAACTTCACAACACTCATCTTGAAAATTGTTGAATATAGCTATTCCCCGTGTTCTGCTGTCAAGAGTGCCCAAAGCAAGTAACTATTCATAGTAAACAAAGTCTGTTATGACTCGAATGAAATATAAAACCTGCATTGAGTCAGTGGTATCAGTTAATTCATTCAAGGTGATTGAATTATATATATTTTCCTTTTGAAGTATTGCATGAAGTTGTTCTGTTAAGTTGAAGGCTAATTCATGCTGCTGATCAGTTATGGTTCTCCTTAAAAGATGCAGTTGTTTGGACTCTGCAACGTTATCAGGATCGAAGCATCGTACAACTTTGACAATGCGCTCTTTCACAATTTCTACATCACTTAATGGCTTTCCTTTCCCCGCCCCCCGAGTATATAAGCTACTTTATAAGTTGCTTCAGTGGCATTATTTTCAGGTATTATTGCTGCTTGGAAGAATTGTCTTTGCTTTTGCTTTTCATCTTTTAATTTCTGCAATACAAGCTTTCGTGCCTCTCCCTCTTATTTTTTTTTAATTTTTTTTTATTTCAGCACATTACAGGGGTACAAATATTTAGGTCACATATATTGCCTTTGCCCCACCCGGGTCAGAGCTTCAAGCGTGTCTATCATCCAGACGGTGCACACGGCACCCTCTCCCTCTTATTTAAAATATCTGTGGTCCTTATGAGTACTATAATGCTGATGAGCATTGAATTTCTTTAATGTTGGTACTGCAGTACCAAAAAGGAAGTGAATAATTTTATCTTTAGCAGAAACAAGACAATATTGCAATTCCCAATCCTCATTTAAAAATCTGTTTTCTTCCTTCAGCATTCTCTTGGTCTTCTTTGACATGATGGGCTGTTAAACAGACAGAATTAAAAAATACCGTTGAGCTGTACAGCTACTCACAAAGTCCACTTCAAACAGAAACACCGTGCCGTGTTGCCAAGAGCTGACTGATAACAGACTGCTGAACTCAACTCCCTTAAATTCTCACCAACCAGTCGCATGTGGTAGTGGCACCAGTCAGGTGGTGGGAGGTAGAACTAAACCATGAGCACAGCAGCTCTCAGTTTAGCCCTTATGGCTACTAATGTTCTTAATTGTGCCACTTAATCTGGGAAGCATATTTCTTTGAAACTTATTTTATTCTTTAGCATCTTAAATATATGCACTTTATAAATAAAATAAAAATATAAAAGAGGAACAAAAATTTATTAATAAAAATAAAAGGATTTGTTCTATAAAATTTGGATTCAGTCAAAAAGCCACATTTAAGGACCTAGAAGGCCACATGTGGCCTTAAGACCATAGGTTCCCCACCCCTGGTGTATACATTTGTCAAAATTTATTGAATGGTACCCACTAACACAATGAGTTTTATTATTTGTTTATTAGAGCTTAATAAAGGTAATTTCAAAAGTTAAAAAAAAGCTTTTAGCTATAGATGGCAAATCATGTGGAACATGCTTGTGACATAATATTATTTTATAAATTTTTATTATATTATTTTACCTTTAAAATAAAATAAATTATTTAGAATAATTATGCCTGAAAGAATGTACAATATTCTTGATGTAACCTCTACAGGTAATATAATTATCTCTTCTGGTAATTAAAAGTATTAATAACAATAACTTTTTTAAACAAAAAGAAAAACTAAAGCTTTGTTCCATTTCTGTCATTACCATTGATGTTTGTCTCTGACTCTTTTCTCATTCATAAAATGGGAATTATATCTGCTTTCCTAAGATCACAGGGTAGTTGTAAACATTAGAAGAAGTGATATATGTCAAACAACTTCATAAAGTGACTCACAAATGTTTAACTTTAAATTTATAACCCATGTAATGTTGTAATTAGACTGTAACCCCTTCTTGCCTTAGACTGCATCTCATTCACATTGTTGCTTCCAGCAACTGTCATAGCACAGTGAGCATATACTAGGCAATAGATAAATATTTGTTGACTAAATAAATTACAGATGTGTTAACTGAGCATCAACTATTGCCAGGAAGTATGATAGGCACAAAGTGAATATACATATCAGTCGAATCAAGATTTACTTGAGAAAGTAACACATGTACACATATTTAATAAGGTAATTTGTCCCCTGAAAGGAATGTCACTTGAATAAGAAAAAGGATTAGAATGAAAAACTTTGAACCTTCTTTGGCCCTTGGGTAGAAACATAATCTTTAGGGGAAAAAAAAGATAAGGAAATATTATAGGAGCAATGAGGATTCAGTTGGCCAAAATGAAAACTGATTATAAAGACCAGAAGAAACCATTCCTTCAACAGCAGTCTCATCAACACTAGTTAGAAATACAAATCAATCTCTCTCTTTCTCTCTCTCTCTATCTCCCCACCCCTCTTTTGCCACACATACATACATACATATACACACACAGAAAACTTATTTTCTCTGTATCTCTAAATAACACTGAGGAACATGAATAGGGAAAAGAAAAGTTGTATGGAAAAGTATTAGTAAATTATTGCCTTAATAACTGTATGGTACTCCCGGGTGTCTTCACATCTCACATAAATATTGTCACTAGATTCTTTACAAAGAACACCCCTAGAAAAAGTTATCTTTCATTTACATTAAAAATGTATATATTCCTCCTTTCCTAGGAAAGAATTAGGAAGGGCCTGTGCAAACCCAAGCAATAACTCTTCCTTACTGAAGTTGTCTGAATGTTGAGGACTCTGAAGAAGGATTTAGAGCTGAGGGACCACAGTCCATAACTGAGGTTGCTGCTTCTCTCAAAGTCCAGTGCAACGAGGACATGCAATTTGGAGAATGGCTTCCTTGATGCTGCCAGCTGGTTTCTGACAAGGGACTTAACGTAGGTCTCGAAGCCACAGAAAAGAGCTCCCACGCACAGCAACAAAATTCCAGGAATCCATAAGCTCCTGTACTTACTGATTTTACAAACTTTGTGCAGACTTGCAAATGTATCACAATCACTTTAAATATTAATATTACATCCAGACCAATCACTCCTTATGCCCTACATTTGGTGCAGCCAATTACTAGACCTGGCCATTCGTACCCCCTGGGAATGACAGTGCTGCAATTGCTTTTTAAAATATTTTATGAGGTTGCTGCCTCTTTCCAACCTTTGCAAAACTGATCACATATTTTACCTGCTTCCCCCTGTCCTTTTGCCACAGAATACCATTTAAAGGAAAGCCTTAGTTACATCTGCCTTTAAAAAATATATAAAAGCATATTTTAAAGTTTATATCACATCAATCAAAAACTGTTTCTATAAATCAGTGGGAACATTTATTCATTTCTTTGCCTTTCTTTCTATATAAACTAAGAAGCATTCCCACTACCAAGACAAGACCCTGAAGCCACACCCATGCTTAGCTGTGATCAGAGCACAACTGCCTGTTGGAGCATAAATGTGCTCATTCTGGTTTCTCAACAATTGAATGCAAGGTGAAATATTTTTTATCACTGTTGGCCCAGTAGATTGCCCTCGGTGCTGAAAGCTATTTTATATCGTTCAGCAGGGTGTTCCTGAGGCAACCTATTCATGTCACCACAAATATTAGGAATATCTAAGACAGCTATTGAAAATCTGAAGCTGCATTCAGGGTGAGGGTGGGTTATTTAGTCTAGGATCCATCTGCCTCATGGAAATCATCCTCCCTGTCTTTTTGTTGTGCTTTAGCCATAAAAGACAGCGATGCCCTGGCGACTATTTCTTTGCCAGAAAAGAATCTAAATCCGGGGTTTGACAGGTTGTTTTCTGAAGCAAAACTGGGTTGTGAATTAGGGAATGAAAGTAGTTTACAGATATGCTAAGGCTATTACAGCATTGGGCTTCGCGGTCCCAATCAAGAATATCGGGCTTTGTGCTCTCCTGTGGGTGACTCTGCACATCTTCAGTAAACATAAAAGCCTTAGTTAAAATGCTCCCCAGTCAATGCTTATGCTAACAAGAGTTTCTGCTTGAGCAAATTAGAGCAACCTCTCCAGATCTCTATTCCCATGTTACCCTGCTCTTCGTGGAGATTAACTTTTGCATTTTGTAAAGGATTCTGACATGATTAGTCAGAAGATGTTTTAAGGTGTCCAGTGTAGTGATTCACAGCACTGTTCACTTAAGTCTGCTATCCACTCTCCCCTCACCCCCAACAAAAGACATGATGGCAAAAATGAACCCTTACTGGCCACCAGATAATATCCTGGGAGTAAATGTGGTTTGATTAAATGTTCATGAACCTAAAAGTTTCACAAAGGATATGGTTTTTGCAAATGATGCTGGAAATCTTTCAACCACAGGATTTTTGGAAAGGTTTCTTGCACTTTCAGATTTGAATGAATTGGGAAAATCTGCAAAGGCAGCTCCTAAGCTCTTGCATCACATATAAGCACAGCATATTATTATACTCTTTCTTCCCCTGTAGAGTCCAAGTTTGGTGAGAGCTTACTATATGAATTTCAGAGTGGGTAACACACCCTTTTACCTTGACTGGCTAAGAGGAGTGCTTTCACCCAGGGTTCAAGTCTGAAGACTTGACCTGTTTTATAGATTTCCTTTGAATGGGAAATCATTTATACAAATTTGAGGGTAGTAACTATCATCCTAATTTGGGCAGAAAGAGGGAGGGAAGTTAAAGCATTAGTATTGTGCTGAGTGTTCCGTGAGATGCGAGTTGTCTCCAGGCCTCTTCCTAGTGTATTCTCCTTGTGCTGGGCAGTCTAAGGTAATCCCAGCTTCATTCTCCATCTCACAGCAATGTCTAAAACCTCTTAGATCATCTTCATGTCTTTGATCCCTTTGCTATACAATATGTTGTCATGGAAATAACATTAGACTTAAAGAAAGAAGACTTATTTTCCTATCCCCACCATTTACCGGATGCACAATTCACCTAACTGTTCTAATATTCAGTTTTCTCATGTATTCATTTGTTCGTTCATTTAGTAAACAAATATTCACTAAATATTTACTGCAGGCAAGGTATGGTGTTAGGTACTAACAATAAAATGGTGACCTTAAGTAGATTGTGAGAGCTGTCTCCAAGAAGACCACCACTGATTTCTTACCTCCTCACATGCTCAATCCTCTTCTCCATTGCAAGGTAGAGCTGATTTCCCCTCCCCTTGGGTATGCTTTGTGACAGTTTGACCAATACAATATAGTGGATTTGGTGATATATTCCAGGCCCATGCTTTACAAGACTGGCAGCTTCCATACCCTGTGTCTTGGAATACTTGATGAGTCCAACATGTAAGAAGTCCAGCTACCCTGAGGCTGGTATCCATGAGGAAGCCCAAAGCTAGCCATATGGAAAATCCATAGGAAGAGAAAGAGAGAGAGAGAGACAGAGACAGACAGAGAGATGGATTGAAGGGGAGGCTTGGTCAGTCCCTCGCTATTCCAGCATCAGCACCAGACTGTGAAGAAGCCTCCAAATGCATCCAGCCTCACTTGCTATTTGACTTCAACTATATGAAGAACCAAAGCATGAATTTTCCAGTGGGCCTCATCAGTTCTAGAACTGCAAGAAATAGTAATAAGCAACTATTGTTCTTCTAAGAAACTGAGCTTTAGGATGGTATTTACGCAGCAATAGATGATGCAATACATACTCCTTGCCCTCTTGGAGTTTAATGTTCAGTAAGGCAATAGGAGGCTAAGGGCCACAAGAATGAATGCAAAGTTACACTGAAATGAGTGTCATCAGGGTCATCAAGAGAAGGTATGTGGGGATGTGACATTATTATATAACAAGGGAATAGAACCAAGTTTGGAGTCAGGGAAATGTTCTGCAAGGCAGTGACATTTTGCTTGCATCCCAAAGAATAGATATTATTTAAGAAAGAGAAGGGGATCTTTGTTCTCATAAGGATAGTATTTCAAGCTAAGGGAGAAGAATATGCCATGGCTGTGGAGTGAGGAGGAACATGATGTCTTCCATGAACAGGAACGTCAAGGAGGCTGGAGCTCTGTGAGTGGCAGGCCTTCAAGTGAGCCAGGGAGGATGGACCAACCATTGCTAATCATGGGCCAATCATGCTGACTCCTCAGATGGAGTTAAGAACATGTTTTCACCGCAGTGACAAGCATCTGAATCATTTTAAGTGGAAAAGTAACAAAATCAAGATTGACCGTCAGCTGAAAGATATACTTCCTCAATAGGGTTGTTGCTTGCTCAAGTGTCGTAACATAGGCACAATGATTTTTATAAAGCCAAAAGCATTATTGAAATGCAAAAAATTATAATTAACTATTTTTTTAAGTTTATCATATTTTATTAATTTTATTTTACATATTATTTTATTATTTATTTATTTTATTGCAGTGTGAACACTTAACATGAGATCCACCCTCTTAACAAATTTTTACATCTAAATATTAATGTTAATTTCTTGTGTAGAGAGAAATTTTTCTTCTTCTTCTTCTTTGGACTTTTATGTACTTTTTATTATAGTTTATATTCCCTTCATAATCAGAAATCACTTATAAAAGATAAAATAATATGAGTGTCATTTAGTTCCAGAAGAATTGACAGTTTAGGGAAATTTAAAAATTGTATAGGTATTTATAGATTAGATCTCAGAGAAAATTGAACTTTTTAAATAATACTGAAACTAGAGTCTCGGCAAAAATGTTTTTGATTCATTGCTGAGTTATTTCTCTGTATACCTGCAGATCCGATAAGACTCTGAAAGTCTTTCAAACTTCTATATCAAAAGCATCTTTTCACATCCTAAATCAACCTGAAGTTGAAGAAAAGCATGTTGGTGATTTTTTTAAATATACCAGTTTATGTACCACCTTTAGAATGCTTGCTATGGTGTCTGACAATCTAGTAATATATCATCATCCAACGAAGACATCCAGATGAGAGATCACTTGCAAGACATTCAGTAGTTTCTCTAATAATATGCTGCTTGAATATATCCTTGACACAACCAACAGATGGAGAATAAATTTTCTGCTTGATTTCCAATGAATGTTATTTCCATATGTGCACATAAGTGTTGATTGATTAATTCCAATTAAATGGCGAGTACATGTGATATTTGTTTTTCCATTCTTGTGATACTTCACCTAGAAGAATGGTCTCCATCTCCATCCAGCTTAATATAAGAGGTATTAGTTCACCATTTTTTATAGCTGAGTAGTACTCCATGGTACACATAAAGCACATTTTATTAATCCACTTATGTATTGATGGGCACTTTAGTTGTTTCCACATCTTTGCAATTGTGAATTGTGCTGTTATAAGTATTCAAGGGCAGGTATCTTTTTTTTTTATAGAGTGTCTTTTTTTTTCCTTTAGGTAAATACCCAGTAGTGGGATTGCTGGATCAAATGGTAGTTCTCTTTTTAGTTCTTTGAGGTATCTCCATATTACTTTCCACAGAGATTGTACTAGTTTGCAGCCCCACCAGCAGTGTATGGGTGTTCCTGTTTCTCCACATCCATGCCAATATTTGCTGTTCTGGGACTTTTTGATAAAAGCCATTCTCACTGGAGTTAAGTAACATCTCATTGTGGTTTTGATTTGTATTTCCCTGATGATTAGAGATGATGAGCATTTTTTCATATGTTTATTGGCCGTTAGTCTATCTTCTTTTGAAAAGTCTCTGTTCATGTCTACACTGGCGAATAGAATCCCTATTCAATAAATGGTGCTGGGAAAATTGGATAGCCACATGTAGAAGACTGAAACAGGATCCACATCTATCACCACTCACAAAAATCGACTCACAATGGATAACAGACTTAAACCTAAGGCATGAAACTATAAGAATTCTAAAAGCAGATGTTCAAAAAACTGTTAGAGACATTGGCCTAGGCAAAGAGTTTATGAGGAAGACCCCAAAAGAAACCACAGAAATAACAAAAATAAATAAATGGGACCTGATCAAATTAAAAAGCTTCTGCATAGCCAAGGAAACTATCATTACAGCACATAGACAATCTACAGAATGGGAGAAAATATTTGCATGCTATCCATCTGATAAAGGGCTGATAACTAGAATCTATAAAGAACTCAAGCAAATAAGCAAGAAAAAAATCAAACATACCCATTAAAAAGTGGGCAAAAGACATGAACAGAATTAACTATTACAAAAAAAAATAGTGAATTAACAGAGAAAAAGCCAGAGACTAAAACCCAACGGTAAATTGTACATTTTCAAGACATACTCAAAATGAAGGGAAAATTCAGTAATTATCTACAGAATTAGAAGATTAGTACTCTGATGGCATATATTGTTAAAATATATTACAGGCAAATTAAAGCAAAACTACAAGTGAAAAAAGTTCTTCCATAATATTTTCTATTTGGTATGGTAGGGCCAAAAGCACAGGGAATTTGAGGTCAAAAATTGTGGTTTGTTTTTGTGTCAATAATTAGCCATGTGACCTTTGCCCAGTCTTTTGAACTCTATAGACTTAGTTTCCCACCTGAAAATTAGGAGATTATAGTAATTAGTCCCTTTCTAGTTCTATAATCCAAATTGTTTGTATATGTTGTCAATAAAATTCTTACATGTTTAAGGACATGTAAATATATGCAGAGAAAACTTAACTTCTTGTATCATATTTTTTATTCTGACAATTCATAAGACAAAATTATATATTCATGGCATTCTTTACACTGATATATCACTCATAAACTGTTTCTTTCAAAGACTAACAGACTGTTCTTGGCAAAGTCAGTAGGTATTTTGTTCTTCAATTTTCTAGACAGCACTTAAGAACTGATCACTGAGTCTTACCAGAATAAAATGTTAATACATTCTATGAAAGGCTGATTAGTTCCATTGAAACTAATTCACTCTCAGTTTCTGGGATTACCTTCAAAAAGGGCCTTAAAATAATTTATTGTTTTATATCTACTTATATTCAAGTCCCATCCATCCTAATTAGAGTTCTTTTCCTGAAGGAAGAAGAATGTTATCAAGCTATATTATTTAGCTTAAAGTTTTATATGTTTATAATGTTCTCAGTTTAGGTAAAATTTCAAGCTCATCCATCATTGAAATTTACATGAATATGTATGAATAAATATAAATGAATTCCTCTAGCACCTTCTATGTTAAATCTTTTTGCTGGATGAAAAGTGAAACACATTTAAATAACACTTGGTCTCTGCTGCAGTTCACTTAAAAAGCAAAACATTTATGCAAATAACTATATTGTAAGTCTGAGAGTATTATATCATAAAGAGAATGAAGTAGACTTCCCAGGAAGATAGTATGGTAATGATAGATTGTAACACCACTTTCCATGCATAGACTCTGAAAAACAACTTTAGGTTAAAACAGATGACATCAAATTGAAGGAAGTCATCAGAGAGGGTAAAGCAGGACTTCAAGGTGGCAAAAAGCATAAGCTTTGGATTCAGACATAATTGAGTTAGTTCTGCCACTTAATAGCCCTGATGATAATGGCAAGTCATGTGAATGTTCTGTATGTGGTTCCACATCTATAAAATGAGGTGACACTTTATATATATGTGTGTGTGTATATATAATATATACCTTCTGCATTTAGCTGTTGGGAGGTAGTCTTCCTGAAATAATATATTCATCATAGTTATTAGAATGCCTGGAACATAGTAAGACTGAATAAATATATATTATCTATAAGGATGATGATGGTAGAATTTTTAAGTGATGAGAATTAACATTGGCTGGTGTCTGCAGGCCAATCCCAGCATTGCTTATAGACAATCACTATTCACACATATTAGGCATAAGTATGCCATACAATCAAAATTAAGGCCTCTGTTGATTGGATAAAAAATAACTCTTGAAGTAGAATTTCACCAGTAAATTATGAAATAGTTAAGATTTTATTCCAGGGTCACCACTTTACTGATGTGGTAAAATTTTATTCCACTAGTTGGAGATCTAGTCTACCCTTCTCTGATACCCAATATCTTTACATATTAGCTCCCCTTTTCTCCAATTAAAGCCTACTCTCAAATTCCAAGTTGAGAATATGTATAAAGAATTTCTAACACATTATAGAGCTACTTTCTCACAGACACTCCCATTTTAAAAGGCCCCAATCCTCTAAAAGAAATGAGCAAATCTCTTGTAGGCACCAATTATCAAGTGGATAAAATAATTTTCAATGTCAAAAAATAGATTCTTCCCCACATACCCTGAAAATTATATCTTTTCATCTATGACTAAAGTCAAACTTACTTTGAGACCTTTGTTTACAGTAACTAAAAAATAAACTGTCAATGTGGTATAAAATTTGAAAAACACATAAGTTAAGGAATAGTTAATGAATAATCATATCTAGTCAATAAATAGTCATTGATAATGCTACTGTCACTGCAAATTGAGCTTTTAGGTAAAGAGAAATAATTATGCAAGGAGTGCAGGTTTCCAGGTGCTAAACCAAATCCAATGATAAAGATCCAAGCACCATCTGGGACTTCTGGCTTATTTTATATAGTTTATATCATTAAATAGGCGAAGTCCCAAAATCTACATAGCAAGGTGCTGTATTTCACATCTCTCTGCTTTTTAACATAATTACATTTCCTTAAAGGCTTACTTTTATAAAAATGAGAACTATACCCTCAAATGTCAGACATAGTTAAGTAGTGATAATGAGCATAAAATAAGTTTTTAATCAGGAGTCCAAAAAATTATTATATTTACGTGTATCAGTTATACAAGTCTCCTGTTTGTATTATTAAGTAATAAATTTTCATTTTAGATATTTTTGTGCACTAAATTTGACTCCTACATTTCAATAAAAACAAATTTCTTGTTTTGTTCCAAGAATCCAAGTATTTCAAAGTACTGATGAGCAAGAGGAGGGAATGGGAAAATAATAAGCGGTAACGCTTTGTTTATTAGCACGGAGACCATATGACTCAAGAGTCATCATGGTGCATTTTGTCAATAACCCCAGTGAAAGCTTTCTGAATATCACAGCCCACAATCCATCTCCTGTTACTCATCACAATCAGTGCCTTATGTATTTGGCAGCACTTTCCAAATCGCAGGGTGACCACAACTAAATTTTGAAGAATTGCAAGAAAACCTGTACTCCAAGTTCCTTTCTGAAAGTGTTCAATGAAAATAGAAGTAAATCTCCTTTCTGTGTCTGTGTCTTACAATAAGTAATAATCCAATTTGACCTGTGTAGGCCCTGAATAGAGCACTGCAATGTCCACAGTATCTGGTGTGCCCACATACTGAGCACAACTGAGGCTCCTGATGGGCTCTTCCTCCTCTGCTATGTTTGGTGTCAGCAGGCAAATTGTGTGCTGTCAGTTGCTTGATGACAACAACACCACTGCTTAAATACCACTAACAATAAGACAGGACCCAATGTGTTTTCAATGAAAAAAAAATTGCCCTCTTTGATGAGTTAAACTGCCCCACTCTTTTCTTTCCATACATTTTATCAAATGTTTGATGTGTGAAGTAAATTCTGATTATAGGGTTTTTCCAGAGTTAAATAAATGATACCAATCTTGTCACCAAGATATCCATCTAATTGAATCTCTGGTAGAAAAACATAAAATTCCAGTTCTTCTACTGTGAGATTTAGCAACACGAAATATAAACCTGCTATTATTATTTTGTTATTACAAACTCTAAGGATGGGGCTCAGGCTTCTTTTTTCTCTAATATACTGGATTCCTCTTTGTATCTATATGCATATCCACAATAAAGATTTCTTTAATATTTCTGTTGTGAAAATTTGTTTGAAGAGACTTATTTATCATTTGGATTCCTGTGTTAAAACTATTTCATGATCCTCAAGAACAGAGAGAGAGAGATCTCATTATTCTGAAATCTTTCATTACTTTGTGGGTTTTAGAAACGACTCCTGATATCAACCTACCAAAAAAAGATTAATGTGTGGAAGGCATTATCATTTTCCAGTTCAGGTCAATGTACTGCATCTTCAGAAAAAGTGTATTTAGAGTTTGAACACATTCAAGAAAATTCTAACCCACAGTTGAAAAGCACCATCCAAGTATGTGATATTTATACTATTTTTGTTTCGTTTTATGTTCTATTCACTTTATATTCTTCCTACAGAAAGAATTTTATTCTCTGTTACCATTTTCTGTATCCTAAGGAATTGGAATTGAATTGGAGAAATGTCCCACCTTTAAAAAATCAATTTGTTTTGGCAATACATAGTAATTTTAAACATTATTTCCTTTCATGTTATCACATTAGTCTTCTTCAGCTATTAATGCCCTAAGGATTATTCTTTCTAAGGCCATGTTCACAGTAAGACAAGCCCAAGTCCTTCCAGTGGTACCATATCTTCTTTCAATATCAAGTACACTCACTAGTGCTTTCAAAGAAAAGAAATGCAAAATCCTAGATAAGAAAAAGCTTTGAGTATTTACCTAAGCTTTCTCCTTCATTTGAAAGTATTTGTTGACACTCCACATTCCTCTCTTCGATGTTAAATTGGCATGTGCTCAATATTTTAGAAGATATTGTCCTAATTGTTAATTATTTGTCTTACAGAAATTCATTTGCTCTTCTCTGTCTCCAGAATCAATTCCCTTCTCCTTAGCATGATGGCAGACGGGATCGTGATCCTCTTTCACCTTGTACATAAAACTCATTTGCTGCATAACCGTGCCTTCATTCCCTCCATCTGGTCCACTCTGACGTGCCTAATGTCCTCGAACAAGCCAAGTCCCCTCACCGTTCCGTGCCAGTGCACATGCTGCTTCCTCTGCCAAGAATGTCCCCACCATCCATCCTGTCCCTCAGTTAATCACCCAGGAACATCCTACTCATTCTCTATGACCAAGATCCAATGTCACTTTGTTGAGGATGTTTATTATCTCCTTCAAGCAAAGTTCATTGCAAGTTCTTGTTTTCCCACAGCTCTGTTTACAACCTGTTTTGAAACCCAAGCCATTGCATTGAAACACAATAATATTCATGGCTTTTCCTCTTTTAGTCTGTGAGAGACACCATGGAAGTCTGATTACCTGATTGTATTTAAGGGGTCCAGTTCTTCCCTCCTCCTATATCCATACTGTGTTAGTCATGGTTCTGTAGAGAAACAGAATTGAGTGTGTGTGTGTGCATGGAGAGAGACAGAGAGAGAGAGAATGAGCGAGAGATTCATTTTAAGTAATTGACTTACATGATTATGAAGACTGATGGGTCCAAAATCTGCAGGGTAGGCCAGCAGGTTGGAGACCCAGGAAGAGCCAATGTTGCAGCTCTAGTCCAAAGGGCATCTACTGGCAGAATTCCCTCTTGCCTGGGAGAGGTCATACTTTTTCACACCAATCTCTGTCACCATTTTCACATTATGTACTCCCTGCACATCTCTGTATTTACATTATTTTATGAGGACACCAGTTATATCTGATTAAGGGCACAATGACCTTGTTTCTAAGTAAGGTCACATTTTAAGCTACAAGGGGTTAGAAATTGGGGGACACAATTCATTTCATAAAAGAGAGCAACAAAATAAATTTAGTTAAAGCTTAGAATAAGGTCCCCAAGCCTGAACTTTCAGCTGCTAGGAATTAAAAATTTGCAGCAAGGACTTGTCCTAGAAGGAAAGCCACAGACACATACTGAAGGCAGAAAACACTTTGGAACAGAGGGTCTCAGGGGCAAGGTATCAGCCGTCTCTGTGACTTTAACTGGTCCTCAAGTAAGCAGGGAGAGGAAATGTTGATGGCGGAGGGGGAAGACCCCAAGCCAGTGGCTGAGAAATTAAAGCAAGCACCGAAAGACAAATCCAACTGAGAGGTCAGACAACAGGGACACAGAGGGAGAGAAATGTCAAAGAAGCAAAATCGCAAAGGTCAAATAAAGAAAGACGCTCTCCTCAATGCTGGATCACATCTCAGGAGTGGCAATTTGTCACAGGAGTCAGAGGTCTGGAGGATTCTTAGTGTCATGATGATCCTGGGATAGATAGAAATCATTTGAGATATTCAACAGTGGCTTCCTCATGTTTAAATTGCCCTGTCTTCTGTTTGGGGACCTTCTACACCGTGAAGCGAACACAGCCTCCAAGTAAAAGGGCATGAAATGGTTACACATAAGGTACCAAACTGGCACTTCTAGAAACAGCAGAATCATTTCCACCTTGGTTCCCAAGCAGGAAATAATCTTCTTGTCCAAAGGCTTAAATACTCTGGGATTTTCACAGGAGCCAGAGGATGTCCAGACTATCCCCCTAGTCACACTGCCTTGGGGCAAGCCAAGTTGTAGTTAAGGAGTAAATCAAGAGCAATGTTAAAATAAAACCATATAACATTTAGAGTTACACATATTTATGTATGTAGCTCTCATCCGAGAATTTGGGTTGAGTCTTGCTCAAGAAGTCATGTCAAGAAAGCTTTACACTTGCCATTATGCATTGCAAAGTATGCTGAAGCTTGCAAGAGCCTGGCTATGAGAGGTGGCAGTCTCCACCAGTAAGAGGGACAGAACACCACCACTATGCACCGTATCACTCACACACTCACACACACACACACACACACACACACACACACACACACAGAGACTTATCATTTACAGAAAACTTTTTCATTTAAAATTCTTTCCCTACCTGATGTGCAGATCACCAAATAGTCATCTAAAGATAGTAAATCTTTAAAGACCATCTGGTAGAGAACATTGGATGTGAGGGGCCTTCAGTGTTACTTAGTCTAATTCCTTCATTTTACACATGATTAATCTAAAGTTTCAAGGAGTTGAGAGACTTGCCTGAGGCCACACATCTATATGCCATTACCTTTTCTAATGTGACTGAGAACACACTTTAAAATACTGTAAACTACATACAAATTCCCAGATATTCAGTTTAGTTTACCGGAAAAAAAGAGAAACATTGTATGTAAACCAAGAATGTTCATGGTGTCCTCTCAGAGCCCATAACTGAAGAAATGTCTTTTTCACTTTGTTTTACAAATATTTGTCAGTCAATTTATACTGAGATGATTAACAATTCCAAAGCTTTATCAGCTAGTCCTTTAGAAGGAGGATAGAAGGCAGCTGCCTCAGTCCATTTGGCATTGCTATAAAAGGATACCTGAGACTGGGTAATTTATAAAGACAAAAATGGCTTATTTGGCTCATGCTTCTGGAAGCTGGGAAGCCCAGACAGCGTGGTGCTGGCATCTGATAGGAAGGGAAAGTGAGCACATTCCAAGAGGGCAAAACATGAGAGGCAACCTCATTTTAAAACATCCCACTCTCAGAGAACTAACCCAGTCTTGGCAGAGTGCACCAAGCCAGAGCAAGAGGGCAGAGCCCCCTGACCCAAAGGCATCCCATTAGGCTCTGCCTCTTAAAGGTTCCACCTCCCAGCATTGCCACACTGGGAATTAAGGTTTCAACATGAGTTTTGGCAGGGACACTCAAGCCATAGCAGCAGCCAAGCGTAGAGACTTATAGAAGTGAATACAGGATGCCTAGAAATATTGGGAAAAGAGTAAGATCAAGAGGCACGAAATGGGAGGACAAAGCATGGCTTATTCACAATGTCCCCTGTGCTGATGTGAAGGTGTTTACTGCAATAGTATTACTTATGCTATTAAGTCTTTACAAAGTAATTGAACCATCAAAACATTTTTTTTTAGCAAAAACCAGCCACAGTTCATTCCTCTTGATTTTCAAATATAGTTTAGAAAACTCAAGAAGAGAAGGAAATTCTATTGTATTTACCATATTTTTCCTTACTGTGTTCTTCTTTCCTAATGTACCAAGGTTCCTTCTTTACAGTTTTGTTTCTGCCTAGAGAACCTCCTTCAGTCATTCTTTTAAGATAAGTCTGCTGGAATCCTATATCATTTTCACCTTCATTGCTAAAGAATATTTTCACTGGATATAGGATTCTGTGTTGATAGCTCTTTTTCTCAGCACTTGAAAAATGTTGTCAGTTCTAACCTCCATGGCTTCTAATGAGAAAGCCACTGTTTTTGAACTGTTTTTCCCCTATGGCTAAGGTGATGTTTCTCTGCCACTAATAAAACAATTTGTGTTTTATTTTGATTACTGTATTTTTCACTTCTAAAATCTCCGTGTGCTTTTTCTCTGCAATTTCTACTTATTTTTTTTGAATTCTTTTTTTTTTTTTTTTTTTGCTGACTTTCTATTTTTTATGTTTTTTCAAGTGTGTTTGCATTGCTCATTAAATTATTTTGATCATGGCTACTTTAAAATCTTTGACAGATACATTTAATACCTCCATCATCTCAGTGTTATTAATCTATTGATTGCTTTGTTTTTCATTAAGTCTTGGTTCTTAATATAACAAATAATTTTCTGTTAAAGCCTGCCTATTTGGGGCATTATGTTAGAAACTTCTGAATCTTATTTAAAGATTCTTTTTAGCTAGCTTCTCTTAACATTGCTCCTACAGGGCAAGGGAAAGGGAGTGCTGCCTTACTACTGCCAAGTGGGGTAAAAGTCTACCATCCCCACTTGGCTTCTGTTGACACTGAAGGGGAAGGCTCCTCGTTACTGCTGGGCAGAGGTGGGAGTCCAGGCTCCTCACTGCACTGAGATCTCTCAAGCCAGAGTGGCAGGGGTACCTAGTCACTGTTTCCTGTGTGGCCGCCTGTGATTGGGAGTGGGGCAGGGGCGGGGGGTATGCAGACAAGTGGCCTCATTTCTTCTGGACTATGGTGCAAGTTTTGAGTCTCCACTTTGACTCCTCTGACACTACTCCAGTGCAGAGCAGGAGGGGGTCCTCATTACTGCTATGTGGCTGTGAAAGTAAAAGCTCCAGTGACACCAAGGTGGAGAGAAAGGGCTACTACTTCCCGCTGGGGTTAAAAGTCATGGCTCCCTACTTTGCCTTAACACCACCTATATATGTGTGGAAACGGAAGGGGACTTCATTATTTTTGTGTGCATGTGGAAGTTCCGGCTTTTGTTGTCACTGGGATGGGCAGGGGCAGGCAGACAAGAAGTGGAGAGTGCTGTTAGTGCCTGGAGGGCATGAAAGTCCTGTCTTAGCCTTCTCTTATACCTCCTGGCCCAGGGGTTTGACTTACATCCTTAGAGCCCAGAGATGATGAAATGTAGGCTCCCCACTGGGCCTTCGCTGGTGTAGATGAAAGAGGAGGTCATAGGTGTTTTTTTAATAGTGTTTGGCCAGAGTGGAGCCATTATTGTCTGCAAAGTTTCTATCTTGAGGAGCCGCCCTTTCCTAGTCCTTTGGCTAAGAAGGTGCTTTGTCAAGGCTTTTTCTGCCTCTGCTCCTTGACATTTTCAGGTCGTCCTTTTCTTTAGCTCAAGTCTGGGATATATGAGGTAAAACAAAAACCCCAGGAACTCACCACCATGGTGTCATTCTTTGAGTCCCAAAGTCCCCAGCTGGTCTGCATCCTCCTGTCCACCCTTTTCTCATGCTTGTTTTATAGATAATCCCCAGGACTTTCAGCTGTACTTACTAGGAGGAATAGGTAAAAGTACATTTACTCCACCTTCCCAATTGTGGAAGTCCCAGGGTTTTCTTTTTTAATTTGTTTTTTAATTAAAGAAAAGCAGAATCAACTATGCCCTCATCTTAACAGACACTTGGTGCTCTCAGTGTCTTTCTTCTTAAAACAACTGCCATTATTTTTGCTCAAGGAGATACCGACCAGGCAACTGGGGGCTTTTGCGACAGCCCTTCCTCCCAGGTGCCGAGTGCTGGCCTCAGGTGGCGGCCGCTGCGGTAGGTTGTGAGATTTCTGCCCGCACACACGGTTCTGACCCGAAGAGAGATGACTTAGTCACAATTAAGCAAAATGAGTTAGATGCAGAGATGTGAGAACCCAACCCAGGAAAGTCCAAGTAAAGAGAAAACACGTGGGAGGTCAGAGAGCACTGTTGTGAGTGATCAACCATTACGTGGTAGAACACAAAAATAAAATCAAGCGAGACGGGCAGCCAAAGGAGCGGTGCGCGACCAGTGGGGCAAGTGGGCATTGCCAGGACCGAGAGCATAAATGTGGCAAAGTGGGTGAACAACTTCAGGGCTCAGACCTGCTGTTCGCCTGAAAGAAAAGGAGGGGAGGAGACCGGACGGCGGGCGGGGAAAGAGAAATTTTGTCGGAATCCCCTCTTGCTTCTGGGCTCCAGGAGCCTCCGCGAAAGCTCAGAAGGAGCTTCTGGCAACAGAGACTGGGGCCGCCCTGGAGGAGGCAGGAGCTGGGCAGAAGGGTAGGAGCGTTGGCCGAGCGCTCTTGCAAGATCCAAGGGGACGCCAGGAGGGGACATAGGGCGGCTGCAGCGCGCAGCGCTTCCCCGCCAGGGAGGAGTGAGTCTCCGCCGGCGCCACCGCCGCCCAGCCTGCGCGCCTGTGTCCCCACGCGCGTCAGCCTGGCGCTCGGGGAGCCGATCCTGGCTCCGCAGACTTCCCCTCCTTAGCCTGCACTTGCCGCCTTTCTTCTCTACGCGCCAATCAACAATGGATGACAACTCCCTGCTCTCGGGGGCAAGGTAAGACTCGCTTTTCCCTGTGCCCAACACGGTGTTCCTCAAACTCCATCGTGCATTGCCAGTAGCTCAGTAACTTGCCCCGGGGCGCTTGGAGTGGAGCGGGGCTCCCAGGGAGGAGACTGAGGTCGCCGCACTTGCAAATAGTCCTGTCCAGCAGCTCTGGGGCGCGCCTGATCCCTGTCAATTGCCCCACTGGGCGCGATACTGGGTGGGGCCTGAGTGCCACAGCGGCGCCGGGGTGCGGGACAGCCCGGGCCAGCCTCCAGGGACCCGGGGCTGGGGTCTGCTCTACCCTGGAGGGAACCGGGAGCCGGCCTTTCCGTGGACACAGCCTGGAGAGGTTTTGCGCCTTGTGGGGAGTCGGGTACCAAGGTCCAAAACAGGAGGGAGCGGGACTAGGGCAAAGTACCCCAACTTCTTGTCCATCTTGACCTGGGCGAGTGTCCGGGGTTGCTGGCGTGAGGACTAAGGCGAAGGGGAGGGGGAGATTGCCCGTAACCCCAGACGCGCAGCTAGATTGCGCCCAAACCGAGATCCCAGGCAGAAAAGACCTACATTTCCTCCAGTCCCACCCTTCTCAGCAGCTCCCACCCCCCGTGGCAGTCTCAGAGCTCCTCCTGTAACGTATCTGACCCTGCCACCCCAGCCCTGGGTCCCCGCGCAGTGTGGGTTAGGGACGCCACCTTAGGCGCTGCCAGGTGCGAGTAAGTAATGCGTTTTCCAGGATTTGTGTCTCCTCTCTTTTTGCCCGTTCTGCGCTCCTTCGGACTCAGTCCTTTGCGAATTTAAGGACCTGAGATTTTTATATTTCTTCCCCCGTGAACCTCAGAGCTAAATTGGGGCTGTGGTGGCTTTTGCGCTCTTTGTGATCTCGGCAGGGAGCGTTCACACCGAGAGCAGAGGATGCTGTTGCAGGGCGAGGGTGTCTCATGGCCGCAGCACAGCCCCACCTCTCCTTGGCAAGGGCTTAGTGTTGATCTTCTGGTCACCCCTCACTTCCTCTTTTACCCAAGCATCCAGGTGGCTTCCAGGCCACAGTATCAGGCACTGGAATAAACCCCTGCAGCTCGGATTCTTGGAGAGCAGCAAAGCCCAGCATCCATAGGCCAGGGCACACATGTAGCTGATGCTATATTGCCAGGGAGCAGAGATGGGGGTGGGAGTGGAGACGGGGGGTGGGCGGTGGAGGAGGAGGAGGGTAGAGACTGCTTTTCAAAGGCAGTGAAGCCTGCCATCTAGAGCCTGGAAGTTTTTGTATTCCGTGAATAGCGTTCTCAGCTCCACAGGCATTTCCTCTTAAGCGCCCTTTCACCATGGGGGGTAGCAATGGGCTCAGAGAAGACCGACTGCGATTTCTATGCATCCCTTGAAGCAGCTCTTAAGTGAAAAGTCTCTAACCCTATGGGCCAAACAAGGTCCAAGGACCACCACTAAGTCTTTCCAATGCGCCCTAATACATGAAGAGAACAATAAGAACTATAGGAAGATTTTTAAAAACTTAAAAAAAAAAAGAAAAGAAAAGAAAAAGAAAGCCAGTGCTTTTTAGGTAAAAGTGAAAGCTGTTTTGAAAGTCAGGTAAATTGTAGATTCACTTTCTCCACCCATCTATTCTATTGCCTAAGGCAAATAAATGGTCATTAGAAGTGAAATGGGGAACTGAGGGGCCCTAACATTCCCGTAGAGACACTTTTGATGACAGATTTGCTTGCTTCAATCCAGTTATACAAACCAACACAGCGGTGCCTGAATCATGATTATATTCCTGTTCCAACACTAGAACATTTTCTAAAATATTAGAAACATACAGTGCCAATTTCTTAACATTATTTCTATTACAGTACTATAAAATGACCTTTTAAAATGATATTACACTGTATCTTGTAGTAGCCTACTAAAATGTAAATAGAGATTTAATGTCATCTGCAGCAAATTAAACCTTCTATGCTTGTTTATTCACCGAGAGGTCACATTTCCATAAATGTGGAATTACTTCCACAAAAGTGTAGTAATTTCAGATATTTTATTAGCATTTCTTGTTCATATAAATCAACTCTAATGTATGAGTTGATTCAATCCTCTATTTCATTGAATATAAGAAATGTAATTTATTTTCTATAAGATTTAATTGATAGCCATAGGTATTGAAATGCAAAAAGTAAACTAGAATTTTAAAATGGTATATACAAATTATGTATTAGTCTTGCCACTTGTCCACAAAACTTTGAATTTTAAAGGATTGGTGATCGGATACACTACACAAGCTTTTTCAAGAAAATAGCAATGATCAGGAAATATATTGTTATCTGTCAAGATTTGTGTTGCTTAAATCTGAAGTGTTATAAGTATCTAATAAAAAATTAAGTGTTGATTATAAATCATCATTTCTTTTAAGAATTTGAAAGCAATTTAAGATATTCTATTTTACAATTGGACAGAAAAAACAAAATGATTTAGTAATAAATTGAGTTATAGAATATATTTTTATGTTGGCTTTTCCATTTTCTTAAAATTTTCAATTAGACAAAGATATAAATGACTGAAATTTCAATCAAGAAATATTCTGTGAAGATTGATCTCAAAATTTAATTTGACTTATCTACTTTAGAAATTTTAAAACATAGACTTTTAAAAAGAAAACACTTATGGTACTTTGAGTTATTATACTTTAATACTTTAACTCTGTGAAAGCTCCAGTTCATTTTTACTATAAATATTTTAATTTTAAGTGTGCAATAAATTATGTGAATTACAGTAAAGATTTCTTAAGGTTATCAAAGCTGGAAGATATCTTCAACAAGCAAACTGAGCTATGTAGGGATTACATGTCCCCATGTTACTGGCATTATAGACCCAGAATCCAAGTCCAGTTCAGGAAAAATTTTTTAAAGGGAAATTTTTTTTTTTAGATCTTAAAGTTTTAAATCTTAAAGTTTCTCTAGTTATCTATTTTACAAAAAAAAAAAAGAAATATTTTCTAAGTTCACACAATTAGGTATTAGAAAAATAAAAAAGAATCAAAGGTCTCTCATCCAGTGTGTTCTATAGTACATTGTGTTATAATACAATACAGTAATTTTTCCCTTACAGGAGAAAAGTCAGCTTCACTTATATCGATAATTAGTATGTGTATAGTAAGGTTTATATTTTATCAAACATTATCCCATATATTAAATTATTTCATCATCACATCCCTGTGAGCCAATTATGGCAAATATTATCTCCATTTCCTAGCTGAAAATTCTGAAGCAAAATAAAATTAAATAAAGCAAACAATTGGATTAAAAAATCCACACAAATAATATGTAATGGAGCTAGGTCATGCACAAATTTCTTCTGGGTTCAAGTCCAGTTTTCTCTCGTGTATTGATTGGAAATCCATACTTTATTTCAAATGTAAAGAAGAAGAAATTCTGGTAAATACTTGTTACAAACACTGATAGCGTTAGAACACATGGGGGCAACCTAAAAGCAAGAAGATCATCTTTTAAAGCCAACAAATGCTGGAAATACCTTTTTTGCAAACAAAAATAATTTGTCACCTTGAACATATCTAAGCTTGAAATTAAAGAAAGAGGCTTTCTCTTATTTTCTAAACATTAGTATTATATTTTTATACTGTATTGTTTTGTTCTTTTTGTTTACTTACTGGATTCTATTTCAATAATAAAGTTTTTACATGGCACTTTGAATGACAAAATCAAAACTCATGAAAGATAAACTTTTGAAAAAATGGGGTATATTGAATTTAGGTTTCCTGTCAGTTTGGCTAGTACTTCTGATTTGAACGGAGTTTTCCTCTGTGTTGCCGAAAGTTACAAGTACAAGGAACTGTAAGGTGGGAGAAAAAAGTGATACATTTGTTATCTGGAGACTTGATGCTTAGTCCTGTTCTGAAATTAATGGTTGTGACTGCCTGGGCAAGTTGCTTGACCTGTCGCTGTTCTGTGCCCTCCTGGATATACTGATGTACATATAACCTGGATACACTGATATTCTAGGTCCCTCTTATTTCTAAACTTCTATAATACCACGACCTTTATTGTAGCAATGACTCTCAATTGGGCATGGTATGGATGAACATCTCACTCTCTTAAAAGAGAGAGGTGAAATCAAGCATTTAAAAGAACTGAAACAATACCCATCCATCCAAAAGAAAGCCTGCCTTGGAGAATGGTTTGGGTTTGTTTTTAACGTTCCTCCATAGGTAGAGAGCAACATCATGCTCACAGAAGGCGTAATAGAAGATTACTCTTTTGTAAAGAAGGTAGCACAGTGATTAAGATCCTAGTTTTACAACACATTAGGTATTGGTTATCCACCCTGGGACACAATGCTTATTCTTTCTGTTCTTTATTTTCATCATAGGGAAATATGAACAACAACAATGTTTCAAACACTTGAAAAGGATGTGAGGATTGAAATAGCATGCATAAAATAAAAGTAACAGTGAACCTTTAGCTATTGCAGCCTATCATACTGAATAAATTTCTCTAAATGTGATTGTTTCATGATAGGTTTTTTAAAAAATCAATTCAGGTGAATAGCTCATTTAACTCAGACATAAAGTCTACTTTATCTGATATTAGCATAGCTACTCTGGCTTTCTTTTAGTTTATTTTTTTCCATCCTTTTGTTTTTAATCTATCTATGTCTTCATATTTAAAGTTATTTCTTGTAGACAGGGTATTGTATCTTATCTTTTTATGCCATCTGACAATCTCTTTCTTTTAATTGATGTGTTTAGACCATTCACATTTATTATAATTCTAGATAAGGCTGGATTAAAATCTATCAACTAACTAGCTATTTTATACTTGTGTCATCTGTTTTTTATTCTTTTTCCTCTTTTTTGCCTTTCTTTGGGTTAATTGAGAATTTTTAGGATTCCACTTTATCTCCTCTATTGATTTATTACTTATGTTTTGTTAAAAAGTGTGTGGTTGTCCTAGGGTTTAGAATATATATGTTTATTAACCAGTGTCTACCTTCAAATTATAACATACCACTTCATATTCAGCATAAGGTTTTTATAAGTATACATTCCAAATTCTCTCCTCTGGTCCTTTGTGCTAATGTCATCTATATTTTATTTTTATAAATGCTATAAACACACTATATATTTATATGTTTGCTTTAAATTATCCAATATTTTCAGAACAATTAGAAATTAGACAAAATAAATTTTATTTTACTTTTATTTATTTTATATCTGACACTTCATTTGTGTAAATTCAAGTTTCTGCCTGTTATTACATCTCTTCTGATCAAAGAATTTCCTTTAACATTTCCTGCAAGGTAGATCTTCTGGCAATAAATTCTCTCAGTTTTTTTTGTCTAAGAAAGTCTAGCTCTCCTTTACTTTTTGAAACATATTTTTAATGAGTATAGACTTTTGAGTTCATGGGTTTTTTTTTTCCTTTCTTTGTTTTAAAGATGTTACTCCTTTGTTTTTTGTTTTATAGTTTCTGCCAAGAAGCTATTTTCATTCTTATCTTTGTTCTTTTCTATGTCATGTGTCTTTTATCCCTGACTGCCTTCAAGATTTTCTCTTTGTCTCTTATTTTGAGCATTTTGAATATGCTATGGCAAGGAATGTGTGTATGTGGGGGTGAGGGGTGTAGGGGTATCGTATTTAACCTGCCCAGTGTTCTCTGAGTTTCTGGGACCTGTGATTTGGTGTCTGTTATTAATTCTTAAAAAAAAAAAAGTATCCTGCTCTGTTCTATTTTCTTATTTTTCTTCTAGAATTCCAATTGCATGTATATAAGAATACAGCTCATGGGTGCTCTTTTCTGGCTTTGCTTTTGTATTATTTTCTTCTTTTGTGTCAGGTGAGTAATTTGCATTGACCAATTTTCAATTTCATTGGTTCTTTCCTCAGCAGAGTTGATTTTTTTTAATTTAATTTAATTTATTTCATTTCAGCATATTATGGAGATACAAATGTTTAGGTTACATATATTGCCTTTGCCCCACCTGAGTCAGAGCTTCAAGCATGTCCATCCCACAGACAGTGCACACTATACCCATTAGGTGTGAATATACCCATCTCCTCCTCCCAATTCCCACCTGCCCAACACTCCATGAATGTTGCTACTGTATGTGCACTTAAGTGTTGATCAGTTAATACCAATTTAATGGTGAGTAGCAGAGTTGATTTTATTGATGAATTTGTCAAAGACATTCTTTATCTGGTTACCATGTATGGCATTTCTAGCATTCCCATTTGATTTTATCTTATGTTTTCATCCCTTGGCTGTTAAGTATCCATCTGAGTTTACATGCTGTCCACGTTTTCCATCAGAGCCAATAAAATAATCATTATTTTTAATTTCTTGCCAGATAAGTTCCAACACCTGTGCCATCCCTATGTCTGGTTCTGTTGCTAGCTCTATTTCTTGGAAGTGCTTTTATATTTTTCTTTAATTTTTTTTACATAGCTTGTAATTTTTTTTTGTTGAAAGCCAGACACCTTGTATAGGATAATAGAATAGGCCCAAGTAGAAACTGAGAGTAGTGGTATTATTTTTATTCTCATTTTAAGATGAGGAACCAAGGCTCAGAGAATTTAAATGACTTGTCCAAGGTCACTCAACTAGTGCATAGCAGAGCCAGAACTTGAACCCTAGGCTTTCTAACTCTAAATCTAACATCGTTTGGCTTCATTGCTGTTCCTCTGTTTCCTAATGCCTGTACACACTCACTCCAGAGGCCTCCAAGACCTCCTCATGCCACATGGCTTCATTTATTTCAGACATTTCTGATCCCCTATTCCAGAAAAGTCATTGAAGCATATATAACGTTGAACAAGAAATGGTCCCTGCCCTTGGTTAGCTTAGTATATAATCTTGATGTGCCATTTTTTTCCTCAATGCTTTTTGATTCAATCTTCCTCAAAATATGGTTTCTGAATCAAAAGCAGATGGGAACACAGGTGGATGCTATAAGAGATTCTGATACAGCCACAGGAAAGCAATAGAAACATGGGGAGTAACAGCCCATGGATTTTAGCACATGAATTGAAAAGTCTGTGCCTGTTCCTAATACAGCTTAGAGTCCAAACACTGAAACCCCTACCTGTGTACCAATCCACATTTCTGCTTAAGACAGAAGAAATGACATATTATGCCATATTGTTTGAGAGAGTTTCTCTCTTAAAAACAAACAAACAAACAAACAAACATGATGTAGACCAATGTGCTTTTTATTCCCTTCATTTAAAATATATATTACATAGCCAAATTAATGAAGTAGTGACCTGAACTTCTCAGAATATCCATGGTTTTAAAAGTACAAGTTAGTTTTGAAAACATAAAGGCATCGTATGACTATTCTATTGAGGCTTTAACAAATTGCTACAAAATTAGTGGCTTAAAACAACAAATTTATTATCTCACAGTTCTGTATGTCAGGAGTCTGATGCAGATCTTACTGGGGTAAAGTCAAGGTGTTGCCAGGGCTGCATTCCTTTCTAGAGGTTTTACAGGAGATACTGTTGCTTTGCCTTTTCTGGCTTCCAGAGGCTGCTTACATCCCTAGACTGGAGATCGCCTTCCTCCACCTCCCAAGCTAGCAGTGGAGGGTTGAGTCCTTCTTGCATCACATCAGTCTGACTTCTGACCTCCTCTTCTATTTCCATCTTCCACTTTTAATAGCCTTCACAATTATATCGAGCCACCTGGATAATCCAGCATAATCTCCCTATATTAAGGATATCTGATAAGAACCATAATTCCATCTTGAACTTTGATTCTGCTTTGACATATATTGTAATATATTCATAGGTTATAGGGATTAGGACCTGGACATCTTTGGGAAGATGTCATTATTCTGTGTACCACGGGCTTAACTGAACCGAAAATTGATCAAGGTGGCTCTCAAATGATGCTTGAAATTCTAATAGCAGTGATTTCTTTCTTATTTCTCACCATCCTTCCATATTTCTTTCTTTTTTTTATGGAAGAACTTCATTTTTTTATTATTATTATTTCAGCATATTGTGGGGGTACAAAAGTTTAGATTACGTATATTGCCCTTTCCCCCCACCTCCCCAAGTCAGAGCTTCAAATGTGTCCATTAACTAGACAGTGTGCATCGCACTCATTATGTATGTATGTTAATCCAGTGTCTGGCAGATGTGGGGGGGGAAGGGATGGGTGTATACATATTTCTTTCTTTATTAAATAAAAGGGAAGAGTGATAAGACAGTTTGTTCTTCTGCAATATGCGAGTCATTCAGTGTAGCTAATTTGAAACAACCACCCAGTCTTCAAAGATGATTCAAGAACATAAAGTCAGATCAGGATGGAGCTGGAGACCCTACAGAATTAACTCTTTGGCACATGTTTATTGTAGTGGTCATTAGTGCTATTCATCAATATTTCCATTTGTGCTCCTGACCATAGAATGGGATTGTACTTGCTCTTCTTGATACAAGACATAGCCATGGATTGTGGTTTGCCCAATGAAAAGAGCACAAAAGAAACACGTGTCTTTTCCAAGTGGAAGTGTTAAAGAGCTCATGCGTGACTTGCTTCATTACTGTTACTCTCTGCCATGATAAACAACAAGTTTCAGATAGTGGCTGAGTTTTATAATGAGGACAAAGTGGAACAGAGCTCTAAGCCAATCCACAATGGATATGAAGCATGAGCAAGAAATAAATCTTTGTTGTTTGATCTCTTGGAATCTGGGGGTTGTCTGATGCTGCAGTAAACCTAGCCCATCCTGCCTGGCCCAGCTGCCTTCAGGATCGAAATGGTAGGTGGTCAGATGGGCTGTTGACTGGCTTGTGAAGGTTTCCAGGGGATCTCACAAAACTCTCCTTTTGCTATGGACTTCAAAAGACCCTCATCACTACCTGACAATACATTTCTGGATATAATGATATGGAGATGGAAGTAGAAGGGAA
The DNA here is from genome assembly GCF_020740605.2 of Lemur catta. NCBI lineage: Eukaryota > Metazoa > Chordata > Mammalia > Primates > Lemuridae > Lemur > Lemur catta. The sequence goes on from NC_059135.1 coordinate 9,838,057, forward strand.
GAATGAGATTCACCCTAACCAGTTGTGCAAGCAGTCAGAAAGCATGTCCTACAGACCAGCTCCAGATGGTAACAATAAATACCATGGCATGTAGGTCTGTCCTCCCAGGGACATGGACTATGGACTGGGAATCACACTCATCCTGCTGTCCATTCACATTTGCATTTTCTCATTGCATATGAGCATGTAAGAATCACATATCGCAGTGATTCTATACTTAATGCTGCATTGAGTTTGTTTAAAATAATAATAATGACGATAATCTCCAAAACACAGTTGGAAGCATCTGAAATTTTCTGGTACAGCAGAACAAGTCTATAATCTATATCTAAATACCTTTGTTACTTTTCCTTAAGAAAAATAATATCCATAAAACTGCTCATGTCCTCAATTTACTTCAGCTGCCAGAATTCCCAGAAACAAATTCAAAGTTCAATTATAACAACAGTGTAGGAGTTTATGACTGGAATATCTGTGTTGTTTTTAACAATATTGACCTCTTGTTATAAGTTCTCTTTCCTTAGCCCTGAGTTTTTACTTATGTTGTGCCACTTTATTGTACATATCTTTTCCATTAGCTATCACAAATTCTTGGCAGAACAAGATAGAACACCGACATACCTTGAAGATATTGTGGGTTTGGTTCCAGACCACTGCAATAAAACAAAGCACATGATTTTTTTGTTTGTTTCCCAGTGCATATAAAAGTTTTGTGTACACTATCCTGTAGTCTATTAAGTGTGCAATAACATATCTAAAATAACAATATACATACCTTAATTAAAAAACACTTTATTGCTAAAAAACATTAATGGTCATCTGAGCCTTCCACAAGTCATAATATTTCTTTTTGCTGGTGAAGAGTCTTGCCTCAATATTGATGGCTACTGAGTGATCAGGGTGGTAGTTACTGAAGGTTGGCCCATTTCTTAAAATAAGAAAACAAAAATGTTTGCTGCATTCATTGACTCTTATTTTCATGAAACACTTCTCTATAGCATGTAATGCTGTTTGATAGCATTTTTCTCACAGTAGAACTTTCAAAATTGGAGTCAATCCTCTCAAACCCTGTCACTCTGTATCAACTAAGTATATGCAATATTCTAAATACTTCGTTGTCATTTCAACAATGTTCATAGCATCTTCCATAGGAGTAAATCCCACATCGAGAAACTTTCTTTGCTGATTCATGAGGAGCAATTCCTCATTTGTTCAAGTTTTATCATGAGACTGTGGCAATTGTTACATCTTCAGGCTCCTCTCCTAATTCTAGTTCCCTTGCTATTTCTACCACACCTGCAGTTACTTCCTTCACTGAAGTCTGGAACCCCTCAAAGTCATCCATAAGTGTTGGAATCAACTTCTTTCAAACTCCTATTAATGTTGATATTTTGACTGCCTCCTGTGCATTACAATTCTTAATGACATCTAGAATAGTGAACATTTTCCAGAAGGATTTTCATTTACTTTGTCTATATCCATCAGAAAGTCACAATCTATGGCAGCTATAGCCTTACAAAATGTATTTCTGAAATTATAAAACTTGAAAGTTAAAATTACTTTTTGATCCACAGACTGCAGAATGGATGTTGTGTTAGCAGGCATGAAAACAACATTCATCTCTTTGTGCATCTCCGTTAGAGCTCTTGGGTGACCAGGTGCATTTTCAACAGCACTCATATTTTGAAAGCAATCTTTTCTTCTGAGCAGTAAGTCTCATCAGTGAGTTTAAAATAGTCAGTAAACCATGCTATAAACAGATGCATTGTCAGGCAGGCTTTGTTATTCTATGTATAGAATACAAGCAGAGTAGATTTAGCATAATTCTTATGACCCTAAAATTTTTGGAATGGTAAATGATCACTAGCTTCAACTAAAGCTGAATTAGTGTCTAACAAGAGTCAGCCTGTTCCTTAAAACTTTGAAGCCAGGTGTTGACTGCTCCTCTGTAGCTACAAAAGTTCTAGATGGCATCTTCTTCCAATAGAAGGCTGTTTTCTCTACACTGAAAGTATATTGTTTATTGCAGCTAGCCACCTTCATCCATGGTCTTAGCTAGATCTTCTGGATTACTTGTTTCAGTTTCTACATAAGCATTTGCTGCTTTTTTGGGGGGGGGGGGACAGAGTCTTGCTCTGTTGCTGGATCACCATCATATCTCACTGCAACCTCAAACTCCTGGGCTCAAGTGATTTTCCTGCCTCAGCCTCCCAAGTAGCTGTGACTATAGGAATGCACCACTGTGCCAGGTTAATTTTTTCTATTTTTTTGTAGAGATGGGGGTCTCACTTATGCTCAGGCTGTTTTCAGACTCCTGGCCTCAAGCTATCCTCCCCTCTTGGCCTCCCAAGGTGCTAGGATTACAGGTGTGAGCCACAGCACCCAGACTAGCACTTGTTGCTTTACGTTGCAGTTTTCTGTTATGGAGATGGCTTCCTTCAACCTCATGAGCCAACCTCTGCTAGCTTCCAACTTTTCTTCTGTAGCTTCCTCAGCTCTCTTAAACTTCATAGAATTGAAGAGTTGGGGCCTTGCTCTGGGTTAGGCTTTGGCCTAAAGGAATGTTGTGGCTGGTTTGATCTTCTGTCCAGAGCACTAAAACTTTCTCCATATCAGCAATAAAGCTGTTTCATTTTCTCATCAATCGTGAGTTCACTGGATTAGCACTTTTAATTTCCTTCAGGATCTTTTCTTTTGCATTCAAACTTGGCTAACAGTTTGTCACAAGAGGACTACCTTTCAGCCTACCTCGCCTTTCAGCATTCCTTCCTTACTAAGCTTAATCATTTCTAGTTTTTGATTTAAATGTGAAATGTGCAACTCTTTCTTCCACTTGAACACTTAGAGGACATTGTAGGGTTATTAATAGGTCTAATTTCAATATTGTTGTTTCTCAGGGAAGAGAGAAGCCTGAAGAGAGGGACAGAGACAGGGAACAGCTGGCTGGTGGAGCAGGCAGAACATATATAACAGTTATGTATTAACTTTATCATCTTAGATGGTCACAGTTTGTGATGCCCCAAAACCATTGCAATAATAACATCAAAGATCAGTAATCACAGATCACTGTAACAGTTATAATAATAATGAAAATGTCTGAAATGTTGAGAGAATCACCAAAATGTGACATAGACACACAAAGTGAACACGTTGGAAAAGTGATGCCAATAGATTTACTTATTCAATGCAGGGCTGCCACAAACCTTCAATTTGTAAAAAATGCAATATTTGTGAAGTGTAGTAAAGTGAAACACAATAAAACAAGGTATGCCTGTATCCATCATTAAATCAATTTCTTCATCAATCAATCATTTTCTTTATAAGCAATGGGAAAAAGTAATTTTCTTATATATTAGAGGAATTGAAGTGATCTGTAGCAAATTAGAACTCTTTCAAAATAAATGGTCTATTCATATTTAATTAAACTCTGATAATAGACTGTATCTCAAAAGTTTTAAGTAGTCTTTTTAAAATGATTGCTGCATTAAAGTAAAATCAACTGTTTTAAAATTAATAATAAAATAGAATGATAACGGTTTGTGGGATATACTTCTCAATTATTCATTAAACATGGTACATATACCTTTAAATATGTTACAAGTGCATTTTAAAAGTATGTGCATATATATATAACAGATATCAATTTGTATCAAGGGTATTAATGCCTAAAACTACATTTTTCAATTTGTATATTTTACATTTTAGTGTACTTTTCTTAGATACTAAAATACATTAAATAAAATGATAGGAATTTTAAAATATTTAATATTGCTTCCGAACATACAAGGAGAAGTGATCATTTTCTCTCTTTATACTTCAGTATTAATACAAGTTAAACAACACACAACACACTTAATTGCTTTCTCTTTTACAAATTGATAATTTTGAACTAAGAACATTAAAAAAATGCAGCAAATGACTTTTGATAGGCTGTCTATCAATAGACTTGCCCATTCATTTTCAATTTGAGTAGCCAGTTCTTCTATTTAGAGAATTTATTTGGGTAATTAAAACCAAAAATAAAATTCAGATAAAAATAAAGAACCAGTTGAAGTAACTTTTCTCTAAATGAAATGTTTACCTCATGTAATATGTTCCTCACTGACTCATGCATTCAATATAATCTGAAGATTTCTAATTTTTACTTTAATTTTTGAAATTAATTAATAGTGCTTCAAAATAGCAATTTAAAAGATACATTCACTTCACTTGGGTAATTATCAACAGGTCAGTGATCTGACCTGACATTCTTTTAGTCACGCTCTCTTCCAAAGGTGAAAAAAATGTGATGACTTCATGGGAATCAGGTAATTTAGAAAATGAGCTGCAGTTTCATCACATGAATCACTATAAAAGAGGTGTCCAAGGGAGATTCAGTATCCAGAGAATTTGCTATCTAGAGAAGCTGTTATCACAGCCATAATAGCACTCAGCCCTTAGAGCATAGTCATTCTTCATGCAAGAGAAGAAACATGCACAAAATATTAATGATAACAGTTTCCTCAGCATTTCTATGGCATCAAGGATATTTTCCATAGGATGAATAAATGCATATATAAAGAAGAAAGCAGAAGAGGTGAAGGTATAATTCAGGTTTTATTCATGAAGATTATATGGGATTGCTGTGGATTATTGGGAGTGGGCAAAAAATAGGGAGGAGGGCTTACTTACTCATTGGAAAGAAAAGAATGGAACCCTAATGACTTCAATGTGGTCCTCATCACGGGAGGGCAAATGTAACCTGGAAAAAGGGATGTTAAGTAAATTCACTACAATGGAGTCTAAGTGTAATATTAAATAGTGAACAAAATTAATATGTTTGGGAATTTACCTTTCAAAATAATATAATGAAGAATAGCTCATTATATCAATATTTTAAAAATTAATGTGAATTAAGTGATGAACAGGTAAGGAACTAGGTATTCATTGGATGGGAAGATCATAATTTTCCCTTCAAAATTGCACAGTGTCAGTTCTGTAAATATATTCAATAGCTTCATCAATTTTGCCAGCACTTCCTTTAATTCCTTGATTCTCAAATCTGTCTCATGTGCAGCATTTGTCACGTCATAGTCCTCATGGATTTCTTCTTCTTCCAAGATTAACTGGTCTCCCTCTGCCAGACTTTCTTTTGATGGTAGTTTGACATGTGGTTAAAGAGTTTTCTAAGATCACTTTTTTTTTCCTTTCTGAAATCCTTCATCTTTTTCAAGGTTTGTCATTTGAATTTATTGGCATTTTACTTAAATAAAATTCATAGCCTCTTAAGCATCAACAGGCAACAACCAGCAAAGGTGCTCATGTAGTAGACAGAAATAATCACTCAAGGTTAGTGGGAAGGGAGTTTACTGGAGACTGATGGTTAAATGATCAGTCCGTTAGTTAATAGGACTTTTGCTTCCTTATACAATATTGTATCTGCAGGGACTGGCTTATGAATAACAAGGACATCTGATATTTTGGAGGACAATTACCAGTGACTTTAAGTTTACCAGATTTTCTGCAGGGAATGGCATTGCTGAAAATCTTTTCCATTTTCGCAAACATTATCTGTACGTGAGTGAATTATCTCACTAAGCAATGCAGGTGAAATTGAATATTTCAAAAACTCAATCCTCAGAGAAATTTTCCACTGTAGTTAGGATTACTGAGGTTTTTATGTTTCCAAAATACCTTCCAATTATTATTCTATTTTTAATTTACAGGTAGTAATTTGAATTGAATATATGAAAAGCGCCAGTGTTCCAGGAAGATAGCAGACCCTCTATAAATGTCAATCCCCTTCTCTTCCCTTTTGATAAAGCCACAATGTTATTCCAATTCTAAAGGAAAGTACATGGATTAATTGGATTAAAGCTATGTGGTGGGTTTTCTGGCGGTGTCTGTAGTGACCAGGACCCTGGTGAGATGGACGCATGTCTAATCCCTTGCTATAGTTCTACATGCCTCTGCAGTGGGAGGAAAAATGCTGCCACAAAATCACGTTTCTTCATAGACAGTGGAGGCTGAATACAAGATAGGTATAAGCCTTGGGAAAACAGAATTTATTGATTCATTTATTTATTTATTCAATACTCATGTTGATTCTTTATTGTATGTCAGATAATATCAGCCGGATATGCAATAATGAATGCAAGAGTCAGCCCCATTGTCATGGAACTTTGGTGCCAGTGGGAGAGAAAGACATTAGTCAAATAATCACATCAGTAGATATATAGCAAATTGGCGTGTGTGCTCCAAAAGAAAGAGAACATGGTCTTTAAGAACGTATAACAATGAACAAGACTTAAGCAAGAGAGGTAAAGAAGGCTTATTGAGGGAGCACTTCTGGCAGCCAGAATAGCAGTTGAAAAAGCCCTGGGGCAAGAGAGCAAGGGAGTGTTTAGACAACTCTAGTGTGTGCCTGAAGTAAAGGAAGTGAGATAGAGAGAGGGGAAAAATAACAGTTAGGGGTCAGACTATGTTAAGCCTTGGAGACCACTAGGTCTTCATCCTAAAAACAATGTGATGTCATTGCTGTTTTTCAAGCTAGAGGAAGGTGGAAGCCCTAACTGAGATAATGCATATAAAGGTCATAGTCCAGTGCCTGGAATATTGTAAATGTTTCATAAACAAGAGCTGTTATTGTTGCCTATTAATTAATTAATTATAATGTCAATATCTCAATGCTGGAGGGCATTAGAGGGAGGGGAATAGAGAGCTGAGATCACGGGATCATCAGAAAAGGGCATTCAAAAGTGGGAGCTGTCATTAAGACAACCTTATTAGAAGTATTTTATTGAGTTATAAGGAGATCCAGAAATAGTCACCCAACAGGTGGATCATATATCATGCAGATAAAAGAAGGCAACCCAGAGGGTTCCAAAGGCTTCTTCATGATATTTGTTGAGATATTACCACATTTTCAACTTCACATAGCAAGGAAAGTGTCAATACTGCCCACACCTGCAAACACCCATGTTGACCTGTGTAAGTTATAAATAGGTACACTTGTCTGTGCAGTAGCTCCTCTCCAACATTAGAGGAGAAAGGATGGAGAGAGGTAAATTGAGAAATAAATAGAGAGAGAGCAAGAAAAAGAGAGAGAGAGAAATAGAAAGGGAGAATAAGTGAGAATATATATAAATGGGGAGACGGGGACAGGAGTGGGTCACTTAGTACTTTAGGCTACATCTTGCATGGAAAGCACAAAAGCTGATGGAATTCAATCAAAATTGTTGTCCCTAATATTGCTGCTGATATCCGGTTGTTCACTGACATGCAACCATTTCCTGCTCACTTTAAAAGTGGAATAGCAAGATCTTTGTCTTACCTAGGAGCCCCAGTGCTTAATGATTCAACTTCTGTGGTTATAGCAAGCTATTCCTTCCGAAATTTTTCTACTTCCTCACAGCATTGGCTTTAAGAAGGGCTGTGTTCCCTCTCCTTATAGATGCCTACCATGAAGACGCCCTCCTATCTATCTCCTGTTGCCTCTCAGCATGAGATTAATACAGCAATATATTACGTACGTGTGCTACACAAGCCCTGTTGTCAGGATTAATAGTAACTAATTTCACTGACCTCTTCCCACTATATATTGCCAACTTTTGTATGGGTGCATGAATATAATTTAGTAAAAATGGCTAAACCATTGGTCTTGTTCAAGCTTAAACTAAAACAAAACTTACACATAAATAATCAAGGGAAGGATCTAATTGATTTGTTCAATTAGTATAACTTAAATCTAAAAGAGAATTTTCCACAAAATATCAAAAGGCAACATTCTACAAAAATCTATATCAGAATTAATAGCTAAATTTATCTAAATCCTCCAATTTCACTCTTTAGATTCTCTAATGTAGCTGTAGAAAGGCAGTAAGCATGTAAAGAGTTAGTAATTCTGGGGATCTACTTGTTTGTTTCTCTAATCTTATTTGTTTGGCAGTAAGGTACGCAGAAGCAGCACAACCCAGCCCCTTGAAGAAGCCTGACTTCTGACTCTATGTGGCTGTAGGGTTATTTCTTAGAGAAAGAATATGGCTAGGTTACAACCAACATCTATCAAAAATAAAAACAAAGCAAATTCCTAATAATTTGTAAACACTTTCTATCTTCTATTTACTTCTTCCTCTGGGCCATCTTCTTTGTTAATGAATTTTACTTCTGAAGGAATATGAATTTGACCCATGCTCTGATTTAGTGGAACACAATAGATAGAAAACCTAGAAACATTTATGTATCTAGTCCTGGCAATCCTATAATGTATCAGGCATTTCAACTGATTATCACATACTTAATAGAAGGACATAAAATCTTGGCGTCCAAGGTGGCAGAAACAATAAAACATTCCAATCAAAGGCACTTGGTAAAAGTGGACAGGTGTCATGTGCATTTGTACTTCTGAATGAATATCTTGTAAACCATTTTTTTTTTTGCTCACTGATGACTGAAATTCATATAGCAGATGGAAATTGAGCCACTAACATTCTAAGGAAATACCATTGTTTCTAGATTGGACCAAGAATAATATCTACTCAGAATGTCTCAAAAATCTCATATGGGTTGACTCCTGTCTTCCCAACCAAACTTTTCTTGACTTGCATGTTTCCTCACTGTCTATGCATCAGCTAGGTTGACCTACCCTTAGTCACTTCTACACACCAAGTCCCTTCACCTTGTTAATTCCTATCCATCCTCTAGAAGACAGATTCCCAGTGAAGCTTTCCATGGACTCTGTTTCCTAAGTCAAATCCCCCTAAGTATCATTGCAGTTATACATTTGTACTTATTTATGTGATCATTTGCTTAATTCCTACCTTTTCTACTCTCTGTGAGCTTGCTGAAAGCAGATCCAACTAAGTTTCATAACCCTATATCTACAGTGTCTCATATAGCATTTGACACAATATCAGCTCTGACAAATAATTGTTAGGCCAGTTGACAAGCACAGATGGCCTATGATCTCCACCCCAACCCCCACTCTTGCTCTTAAAAACTCCCCTCCTTTTATTTAAGCAGAGTTGAGTTCAGACTTCATGCTAGTCTCTCTCCTCCATTGCAATGGCCTTGAATAAAGTCTTCCTTATGCTTCCATACCATGTTTAGGAACCTGGACTGTGTCTGAGTTAGGAGAGGCAGGGTGGGACAGGAGGGGAGAGCTCAGACTGGAGCGGGTGGTCCGACATCCTAGACTGGAATCCTGACTCCATCCCTGCCCAACGGTAAAGTACTTCATCCCTCAGTCTTGGTTTTGGTTTCATCTATGGGACATGAGGAGGGACTGAGTCCTTTCAGTGATAGTAAAGATGGAAAGAAGGGAATGGATGCAAGGTGTATTTAGAGAGTAAAATTGGAAGAATTTGGTAATGGATTGAATATCTGGGGTGAGGGGAAAAATATTCAAGGGTGAAATCAATTTTGCTTTAGTTTGGAGAATTTGGGCTGGTTGTAATGCCAAAAACCTAAGCAGTAAACTCCTAGGGAAAGGCACAGCAGGAAGAAATAGGTTGGATTTGAGACAGATGCAGACTGTATAGATAGAGACAGCCAGTAGGCTGTTGGGTGCTTGGGTCTGAAGCTTGAGGGAGAGGTCGGCAGGGAGGATATAAATCTAGACTGAAAGTCTCAGAGGGATGCGATCTCTCAGGCAAATTAGTTAAACAAGAATAGTTCTCCTTTTCTCACTCCCAATTCTATTCTTGCTGCATTTTGAATTTTCTGATATTTTTCTTGTTTTTTTGGTGGGCCCCATGTTCACGCTATAGAATTGGTGAGAAAATTCAGCCTCTGTCTTTGACCTTTCCTATTCCCTAAGACATACCTTAAACTTGCCTCTGGTTCTTACCATGCCTGGCTGCTTTAACCACCTCCAGACTGCAGCTGGGCATGATTGCTTCCTTGGCTCTTAGGGGTAAAATCACATAGACTTTGCTAAAAAAGAAAGAAGTCAATTACAATCAGAATTATCTTACCTATGCATGTTAATTTTCTGACAGCGTCTGAGGTCTGAAAAAGAGGAAAGTTGGTGAAGAAAGCTGTCAGTGAACAACCTGGGCAATAAATAGGAGTCGTTTGAATGGATGGTCAACGTTGAACAGCCATACTGATTAATGTTGCTGGGTAATTGCTCGATTCTCCCTGTTGCTTTGCTTGAGTGCACAGTCATGGCAGAAATGAATCTAAGTGTGTTGTCCATTCTGCTGCATACTCCCTGACCTTTTGCAAGTGTATCAGTCATAATTAGCTTCATTAAGCTTGACATGCCGTTGTGCCCCTGGCATTTCCACATCGGTCTAAGGCATGCTGCAGAGGGCTAATAACTATGGCTTAATAAAAAGGAACACTATTTAAAACTTGGTGCCTCATTTTCTTGGTGACTTTCCTGTCCTCTTAAGAATCATAATTATTCAACCTAGACAAAACAACTACTGTGCTCCTGTGGCCATCTCAACAGTCTGAAAATATTTCGGTCTTGGTGTTTATTTCCAAACCCTCCAGTGAAGCTTTCCTTGCAACTATAAAACCATCAGACCCATGCACTGCCCCCTAGCTTTCTTCCACCGCCTTCCTCCCCAAATGATACCTCCTTTACCCCCACATCAATAAGCCAAGGGAACAGGAGCATCTGCAATGAGGCAAACAAACTCATAATCCCTCTGAAAGCAATTTCTATAAAAAATAAGAAAAGAATAACAGATGCTCCATTGCTAATTATCCAGCTGCTTCGTGGTTTTTTTTTTTTTTTTTTTGAGTCTGTGAGTGGAGAACCTTGAAACATTTAGATATATATTCAATCTTTCAGATCATTTAAATTTTTATGTCCATGATATTCAGTACACAGCTCTTTGGGAACATTTAATTTACTTTTGGCACTGTGTAGACAGTGCTTTGTAATGGAAAAAAATCCCAAGGAATGAAATTGGAAGACTTGGTTTTATGATCGTGTTCTATGACCCGCTGTGTGACTTTGGCCAAATTATTTAACTACCCTGAATGTGTATATTAATGCTCCCTGACCTGGTTCTCATTATTTGTGTACAGAGAAAACTAGGCAACCTGTGTGAAAATACTTACTTTTCAGAGTAATATTCAAATGTTATATTCCTTAAGCGCTTACATATTTTACTTTCCTGTATTGCTTTTTTTTTTTTTTTTTTTTGTCTCTTTCCTCCAATACAACATCAACTCCATGAAGCTGGGGATTTTTGTCTTCATCATGCACAGCAGTATCTTGAGCACCCTGCACAATGCTTGGTGCTCTGTAGCTGTTTGTTGAAAGAATAAAAGAAGGAATGTACACATAGATTTCTACCTGGTTTTATAATTGCTTAGAAAGGATTATGTTCTTTCTGACTGTTATGCTGACAAGTTGGCTTATGGAACTGTTAAATTGTTAGAAAGAAATCTCATTCTGACTGGATATTTCAGGAGAAATCAAATCAAATGCTTGTGTGTTTCTAGAAGATTTTACCTCAGAAAATGAGGAGCTCGGAAGTAAATCTGAATCAGTGACAAGAAGGCCTGGGACATATAACCATGACAATTTATTGTTGCCAGCCCTTGCACTTGTAGTTTGGTTGAAGCAGAAAGCTTCATTCTATCTACAGTGGAAACGAATTGAGCCAGTACATCAGGAATACTGATGCACATAAAGTTTCCTCTAGGTTCCTGTTTCTAGTTCTGTCACAATTGGTACATAGCTACATTTGAGACATGTATGCCGGATTTGGGCAGAATTCATAATGGAAACTAGGAAAGTATATCTAAAAGATAGTAATCTTATCTCAAAGTAGGTCTTGAGGGGGAAAAAGAGTCTTGTTTTCTTACTTGGCATATCTCAGCTTAAATCCTTCACCAGGGAAGACATTTCTAACCACGATGCTCTTCTATATAGGACACACTCTGTTCCACTCTGCCTGGAAACTGGCTAATCAATTGGACGACCTGCTGAGCTCCCTCCCTGAGCTACAATTAACAACTCTCCTGCATTTTTAAGTTTTGCATTGGCCTCTTTGCTTGTGCCACATAGAAGCTCTGTTGCCTGTTTGCAACTCTAATTTGCAATAAATATAAAATTTATAGGATTTCTCTCAGAGATATGTTTATAGCACTCTTGGAGATTTTAGAAGTAGGAGAATAACTGCTTTAAGGTAATAAGCAGCCCAAAAGTTTCTTTACATAATTGCTCTAGCTGGATCTGCTCACTTTTTGCTCTCAGCTCACTTTTCTCAGTGGCATCTAATGAGGCAACAGCATAAACCTGCTGTGCCCATGGCTGTATTGTCCTAATAATGATGAAACACTTCATCTTCCCAGCCACAGTAAAATTCCATGCTCTGCTTCCCCTGGAAAGGATAAAATGTGATTTCCAAGAATAAGTCAAGGTTTCTTGAACCTTGGCTACTCAGAAATCTGTGGAGTTATAAAACCTGAAGTAAATATTTATATCATATTTATTTTATGGTCTATTTAGCGAGTATACATCTTCTGTTTCTTTAATTTACATGGGGCATGATACTTGAGGCCCCCATTAATAATAGTTGTATGTAGGTTATTGCTACTTATTGATATGTTCCTGAATTACTTTATTCTCATGATCTACCCTTAGAAAGCAAAGGATTATTACCATATGAATTTTTTTTTCACAAATGGCTACTACTGAATGCACAAAACGAGTACTCAATGCTAACCTTCAAACAGAGGTACTGGTCCCATCTCTGGGCCCTGATTCCATTTTCTGAAAGAAAATGAGTTGGGAAAGGTAGATGTAAGAACTAAATAAGAAAACTATGTCAGTGAAACCACAATAATTGAGATTTACTTGAATGAAACAATATAGTTGAACACCTCGATAATGCTTAATGGTACCTAGGAAACACACCTGTCATTAGAAATAGAACTTACATAAAAAGGAGGAATGTCACTATACCATTTTGTAAAAATGGCTTTCTTGGGTGGGTTAAATAATAACCCTTGTGAATAGGTAAGTGGCTTAAAAATAGTTTATTTACAAATTGTGCAAAGATAAAACGTAGTTAGTAAAATTGATTATTCCAATTTCTGAAGTTCTTTTTTCATGAAATGAAAAACACAGGTATATTTTTTCCTTTGTAAGCTCAATGTCTTTAAACATTATAGCTTAGGACTTCAGTGATGACTTGCATTTTGTCTGTCTTTTTATTTATTAATTAATCCACTTATTTATTTATTTTTAGTTGAGTGAATTCAAGTGAGAAAAGAGAAAGTAGATGATGGATACGTTCCTTCATTTTTGCATCTCATTCTAAAACCTGATCATTTTTAAGTTGCTTTTTTTAACTGAACTTTAGTAAAGAGTCATAGAAAGATTGATCATTCTCTCTCCCATCCGTCTCTACTTCTAATTCTTTTTGAAAAGCTTTTCAGGCAGTTAACCAGTTCTTCCTAATTTGTTCTTCTTTTCTCCAATTATTAGATCTCCCTTATCCTCCCCACATTTTTCTCGACCTGGAAGCCCACTGGTTGCTATCATCCTCTCTGTCTGTGTCCTTCCCAACACTGCTAGATAAATTTTAAAGGCCTGTGAAATTTTTGTCCCAGTAACATAACAAAGTTATTTATCCATCCTTTTGCTGAAAATGACCCAAATTATAATAAGATATTTTTAAACTTAGTAAAAGATTTGAAAAGTTGACAAGATAATAAGGAATTACTGACTAAATATCCTCAAGCCATCAAAGATAAACAGAAAATCTTAAAAAGCAACCAGATAAAAAGATATATTACCTTCAAAACATAGTTCGACTGATAGCTGATTCCACAAAGACAATGAGATTCCAAAGATAATACAGTGACATCTTCAATGTGCTGAAGGAAAATAAATGTCAGTTTAGAATTCTATACTCTGTGCAATATGCCACAAGAACAAATAAAGAGATTTTCATAGAAACAAAAACGAAGAGTGTTATTCCTCACTAAAAAATATTATTTTACTTTAGGCAGAAGGAAGGCAATCCCAGATATGAGGGCTGAAATACAAAAAGAATAAAGAGTGAAGAAAGTTTTAAATATTTAGTAAACTTAGGCAAATGTTGACTGTATAAAACAATATTAATTATACCCTATGGCGTCAAAAATAATCAAAATATAAGGCAATAGTGTAGGTTGTGGGGGTTAGTTAAAGTGTTCTAGGATCTCTGTATTGAACAGGAGGATAAGATGTTGATTAATTTTGTAATATAATAACGTAAATATGCATATTATATTTTTAAAGATAACTAAGGATAATTTTTAAAACTCAAAGTAAGACATATTTAAAACATTAAATACTAAAAAGGATGGAAAAAGATACATCATGCAATGGTTAACCAAAGGAAACTGAGGCAGCTTTGCCATTACAGGGCAAAAGGAACTTTAAAACGGAAGAGTGTTGCCAGAGTATGGTCCTGCACAATGGCAAAAGGTGGAATTCCCAGAAAGGCATATCATTTTAAATTTGTATTCGCCCAATAAGACAGCCTCAAAATTAAAACAGCACAAACAAACACAACTAAAAGAAGAAATTATGCAAAAAATCAATATGGACTTAGAAGATCTGGATATCACAGCCAACTTAATGTACATGTATAGAATACTACAGCCAAACCCTGAGGAATTCATATAACATTTATGGAATTTGGACATCCATACTGGATTGTAAATAAATTCTCAACAAATACCAAAGATTATCATCATGCAGAACATGTTATCTGAGCACAATACAACTAGAAATTAGTAATTAAAAGATAAATTTAATAGAAATGAAAATGCACTTTCAATAGCACACAGATCTGGAAAACTATAATTAAAAGTAGAAAGTATTTTAAACTGAAGATCTATAAAACTGTAATTAAAAGTAGAAAATTATTTTAATTGAAAGATAATAAAAATGCCACATCTCAAAACTTGTAAAATGCAGATAAGGCCATTTTACGAGAAAAAATGTATAACCTTACAGGTATACGTTAAAAAAATAGGCTAAAGATAACAGTAAACATAGTAAACATCTATGCTCTGAGATTTTAAAAAGAACAACAAAATAACCCCAAAGAATGTAAAGAAAGGAAATAATAATAAAATCCAAAATTAATACAATAAAAAATAAATATAGGCCGTAGAAGATAAATAAGTCAAAATTGTTTCTTTGTAAAGGCAAATCAAATTGACAAGTCCCTGATACACTCAATTTTAGAAGGGAGATAGAAACACAAAAACAATGGTAGGAATAAAAAAAAGTGAACATCACTACGGATACTACAGACAAAATTATAATATTGTAAAAACATTATGTCAATACATAAAAGTAGGCTGGGTGCGGTGGCTCATACCTGTAATCCTAGCCCTCTGGGAGGCCGAGGCGGGTGGATCGCTCAAGGTCAGGAGTTCGAGACCAGCCTGAGCGAGACCCTGTCTCTACTAAAAATAGAAATAAAAATTATCTGGACAACTAAAAATATATATAGAAAAAATTAGCCGGGCATGGTGGCACATGCCTGTAGTCCCAGCTACTCGGGAGGCTGAGGCAGTAGGATTGCTTAAGCCCAGGAGTTTGAGGTTGCTGTGAGCTAGGCTGACGCCACGGCACTCACTCTAGCCTGGGCAACAAAGTGAGACTCTGTCTCAAAAAAAAAAAAAAAATACATAAAAATAAGATTTAGATAAAATGGGCAGTTTTGAGTAAAAATATAATTTACCAAAGTAACCAAAGAAGAAATAGAAACCATGAATAATCTATAAACATTAAAGATTTGATTCTGTGATCAAAAACCTTCCAACAGAAAAGCTATACTCCAAGATAGCTTTGCTGGAAATTCCTGCCAAACATTTGATAAACAGACAATTCCATTAGTTCACATACTCTCCTAGCAAATAGAAAAAGAGAAATACCCCCAATTTATTTTATGAGGCCAGCATAATTTTGAGCCTTGATACCAACCTGACGGGGGAAAGAAGGAAATGCAGCAAATCTTATTCACGATCAGAGAGGAAAAAAATCCTCGACTAAAATATTAGCAAGCTGAATCCAACAATATGTACAAAAGATAATATTGTTATCAAACTGAGTTGTCTCAGGAATTCAAGAATGGTTTCACATTAGAAAACCGAGCATTATAATCAAACATTCTAAAGGAAAAAAAAAACATATGATTATCTCAATAAATGCAGAAAGACATTCGATAAAATGCAAAAACTTTTCATGTTTAATAGAGAAAAGCACCAGAAAAATAAAAATAGATGAGAAGTCTCTTAACCTAATAAATAATATCTACAAAAACCCACAGCAAGTATAGTACATGGTGGTATAACTTAAAGGATTTTTGCATTACTCTATTCAACATTTCCTGAAGATGTTAGTCAATGCAGTACAGCAATAATTAGATACAAAAAGAAAAACATTTGGAAAAGAAAAAACGAAAAGTCTCAGTATTTGCAGTTTATTTGATTGCATACATAGAAAATCCATAATAATCTACAGATAAATTATCTATTATTAGACTAAATAAATGAATTTAGCATGTTTGTTGAATATAAACCAGAACACTTACATAAACTACATTTTTTCATATGAGTCACGAACAAAAAGGGAAATTTTAAAAAGGAATCCATTTATAATGTTATCAAGTAAATAAATAAATATGAATTTTCTAAGAGCAAATCTAAAGAAAACATGCAGGACTTTTCCAGGGAGAATTACAAACCTTAGTGAATGACTTAGATTGGAGAGCATCTTAAGTGACCACAAATGATTGCTTATTCATACTTGGTACTCTCCCTCTGCCCCTACGCCAGGTATTCCCTGCCTTGTTATCACAAGTATTTTACTACTTTAGTTCTCTGGTTTCTTTATTCACACAGTAAAATTTTACTGAATTCCAATGACTTACCAGTGACTACCAGGCAATGAGACACAAAGATAATTTTACTCATGGCTTCTTGTTCACTTATTGCTTCTATATACATCAATATTACTGTTTTTTCATAGTTACTGTGATCTTATACCCTTTGAGGTTTGAAGTAACATATATAGATTTGCATTGAAAAAAGGTACCAGAACATGCCTTACAGGTAAGCACTGTATAGAAATTTTAACTACAAAGAATTGAAAGAAGCTGGAATAATTATTCATAAAAATCTGTTGTCCTACTATTGTCTATTAAAATATTAAGCTTGAGAAACCAAAGTGTGTTTCTTACCCATAGATATGCATAAAACCGGTTGGAAATTCCTGAAAGTTTTATCTACAAGGTATAAATTATCTTTTGATGCATCAAAGGTGTGAAGCTCAATCACAGACACAAATCCAGCATCCAAGACAGATGCTATTTCAAGACATACCTGCAAACTTTGAACCCTTTTCTGAGCTTTTTAAAAAGTTGTTGCAACCTCACCATCTAGCTACTTTGGTTCTTTTTAAAGACAGCCTGCTGTGAATCTGTCTTTCCTCTTGAATAATACTAAAACTTCTATTTCTTTTTCCCCCCTACCCTTCTCTCCTGCTTCTTCTCCAAATCTGCTGGTGTTTGTAACTCCTTTATTGTGGGTGTGGTCCTCTCCATCAGCCATGTGGGTAGTTGAACCAAACTCACCTGCCTGCCTCTCTGCTGCCTTGACTGCCAGGAGACACTCGCAGGAATCCAGGTTGGTTGTGGGACGTGGGATCCAGGGCATTATAAAGGCAAATCTTGATGAGAGCCTCCTCTTTCAATCCAGCGTCCCTTGAGTCCCCTGGGATCCCAACTTTCAGGTTTTGATCCAGACATTGCAGGCTTCCTGGTTTAGGATACCTTTGCCAGACAGCATGCTGTGCTGCACACCTTCCCACTTCTTTACTGTCAAATTTTATCACTTCTCTGCCCCATTCCTTCAGGTCCTGCTACCCCCTTCTAGAATAAATGACTCTATGGCATTAGTAGGGATTTCAGCACCAAGATTAGACAGACGGCAGAAATTTTTAGTTGGGCAGAGCATTCCTCATCTCTCAAATCACAGAAGAAGGATGGTTTTCTATTCTACTCTCATGGAAGCCTAGGCCTGGCAGTGTGTTTGATGATACCCCTCAATGACCCAAGTACCCCTCCTCTCTCAACAGGAGTAGCCATCCAACCTGGTGCACCCATGAGACAGGTCCTTGTGCTAACCTTCAACCCTCATCTGCATTGCTCTCCTCTGGGCCCCAGTGTCCCAGTAAAACTGGAGCACCCTAAAGAAAAAGAGTTCTTAAGATAAGTAGCATGTGGCAAAAACAAGTTGTACCATCTGAAGACAATAGGACATCCAAGAAAGAGCACAGCCTGGGCCCAGGTTCATCTAGCTTTGGACCCCAAATTAAGCCTCTTGATTAACTGTGCAACTCTGAGCAAATGTCACATCTCTGAGTCTCAGTGTCATTATGAATATATTTAGTGAATATCACCTGCCATACTGTGATGCTATGAGGATTTAAAGTTACAAGGGTAAAGGTGCTGTCACAATGACTAGGCTAAAGTGTGTTTATTACTTTTGATTGAGATTATCTCTCTTCGATAACAACAAATCTTGTAAACTGAATGGTATTAGTCCCATTTAACAGATGAGGAAACTGAGGCTCAGAGAGATTAGCTTTTCCAAGCTCAAATTAGTGAAAGAAACAGTGTTAAGACCCAAATTCAAGTCTTCTGACTTCCAGCACAGCATAATATTTTCACTACACCACATGGCATAAGAAATATTAAATTTTTGATGGATTTATATTAGTTGCCAATCTTCTCAGATGGCATAGCTGTTTAATGCGTGGATGCTGTTATACATGGCTTAGTTCATTCCACTGGTTTTAAATATTGCAATTATAATCTATACACATTTTGTTTTGATTGAAAAAACAAAAATCTATAAAAGTTTCACTCATGGATTATTTCTATCTGATAGGTTCACTAACATTGGTGTCTCAGGACTACAGACCCTTACAGACAAAAAGCATGAATTGAGAATTAGAAGATTATCTTTATTATTACCTGATTGACTTAAAGATAAGGCACAAGATTTTTAATGTGGTGCCATTATTGACCCTACCACATTTCTTGAGCACTAATTAGCAGGTAGGCATTGCACTAAGTATTTTGTGGAGTTTAATAGTGAATCAGGTATTCTTTTCACATCAAGAACTAAATAAAAAATTTAGAAATTCAACTCCAGCTAAATTGTAAAACCCCTCCTCCTTCAATATGAAATACAAATGTGCCTTAAAATGTTACATAGGAACATTGATAGGTAAAGATATACTTACTGAATTGTGATTTTCATAGCTATTGTCTCCAAGAGAAGGAAACAAAATCCAGTTCTTTGTTAGCTGTATAAGCAGCTTGCTGCATAGATTATGAAGCTCTCTGCTATGACAGCAAAAAAGACCTCTTTAAAACCTAATAAAATTATGTGTCAAAGTGTTTTATTTCAAAAGGTAATGCAAATTAAAAAATAACTAACTCTAAGAGCAAAGCTAATTCATGGCCTAGTTCTACAATTCTAAAAATCTGAGGGTGGATGAAGGAGGGTTGAATAGACAAAGCACAGAGGATTTTTAGAACACTGAAAATACTCTGTTTGACACTATTAATATAATGGTGGATATATGTCATTATACATTTTTCAAAACCCATAGTATGTATTAATACAACACCAAGAATGAACACTAATGTGAACTATGGGCTTTGGGTGACTACGATGTCCTTATCAACTGTGACAAATGTACTCCTTTGGTCAGGGATGTTGGCAATGGGGCAGGCTGTGTGTGGAGGGGGCAAGGGGGCTTCAGGGGAACTCTGCACCTTCCTCTTTAATTCACTGTGAACCTAAAACTTCTCCAAATAAAGTCTTCCAAAAGAGAAAACCAAAGGACTTCACTGAGGCAAAAGGCAAAAGCAAAAACAAAAACAAAAAAATCTGAGAGCAGAAAATATGAGACAAAATATATCTGTGATGTTTGTTACCCCAGGGTCACATAGTCAAATATTCTCCAGGCCAATCCTTATAATGAAAATGAGTGCAACAGGCTCACAAGGCATGCTCTAGAGGGATCTCAAGTTCACCAGTTATTGCCCGGTGTAGCTTGATTTACCAATTTTTCTGGAGAAGACAGAAACTTAGTCTGTTTTCTTACTGGTACGTTCTTCCAGTTTTCAAGTATTGGCAGCTAATTTAAACTATTTTAATATGATGCAGTCCAATATAGCTCCCAGTTTGTTGTGTTTATACTCTCATTGCTAAATGTTTCTGATATAAAACTACCTCTATTTTAAGTTTATTATAGTTTTTTATTTATAACTGTTTGACATTTAACAAGCTGTACTTTTTAAAGTCATAAAATGAAAATGCACTCATGACTAGGGGATTAAGTTACTTGAACTATGTGGAAATAATCTGACACACAGGAGATTGTTCAAAACTCTTATTTTATACTATGTATATAATTACCAATAATATTCTGTTTGAAAGTACAGATTTTTTCTTATATTAGAAAGTTTACTATTTGATTGCATTTTCTATTATAATCCGGTTACTTTGCATAGTATCTAACATGAGATTTCATGTTTCACTGGACATATCTGATAGGTTTAGAGTTGCCCAAATAAAAACCTTTTAATTGAGCAATATTCAATATAATTTTTCAGTATACAAGATTTCAGCACAACTACTTCTGAAAATAAGGAATTTACCAGCTGCTGGTGTTTATAAATTATATCCCAAATGAAGTAACAATACTGTAATCCTGTCTTTATTTTTATTTTTTTTAATAGTCAAGATTGAATTAGGGTATAGCTAATTTGAGGCCATTCTTCGTGCCAAGAATAAGCCACTTCTTTTATGATTAATAAAGAGTGGCCTATTTATATCCTTTTTATTGCCACTTACCAATACCGCACAGAGGCGGTACCAAAACTCAGATTTTCACTTATCTGAAGACAAAAATGATAGTAAAAGTTTGTCAACTATTTTTTCTTAAAAAGAAATATTCTTCATTCTTAGATAATATATCATAGTTTCTGTTACATTGTTACAATATGCTTTCTTTGAAGAATAACAATGAAAACAGAGGTACTAAGGGATTTTTTTAATGTCCTTATTTGGAAAATAAAATGTTGGGTACTTTTTAGCATTGTTATTGTTATTATTTTTATTTTATTGATCTAGGGGATCAAAAATCTGGAATTCACTTTATAGTTACTCAGCCAATCTTTAAATATTAAAACAGGATACACAATGGTGTTTTCTAAATATTTTCAAGGTTTTGATAGTTGTTTCCCATAATACATTTAATAAAAGTCTATAGAATTAATGAGGACTTTATAGGTCTTTCAGCAATTGATGAGTTGGTGGCATATTGAATTTTCATGGATGACATGATGTCTCCAAACTAGAAAACAAAACAACACAAAAAGACACATAAGCTTCTTACCTAGGAGATGAAACCAGAAAAGTACATGTGTAAAGGAAAAAGTTTGCATTGGATATTTGCTAAAAATGGCAAGAAATGTAACAAAATTTTTCCTGTGCCCCATAAATTTGCACAAATATAAAAAAATGACAAGACAGACTTTATGCAAGTTACTGCAGTAGGGGAGAGAGACATCAGTATAGGACTGAGTTCTACTCCGAATACAACAGGAACAAGTGAGGATTTATAACCAATGGGCATAGTAAAGGGGTCATGGATAAAAAATTACTAAAAGAAGATATTAATAGTAGAGTGAATCTTGCTAAACTGGCCTAACAGGATTCTTGCTAAAGATGGACCAGGGACTTAAATATCACAAGGGGGGAGTTGATCAGATATCAAGGTGGGCAGATTCTGGCCAAACTGACTTAGCAGGATTCTTTTCTAAAACTGAGTTTGGCAGGCCTGATTGAGAAGACAGCTCAGGAGGAGCCTGACTAAAGTTTGGTTAAGGAAGGAGATTTGTCAATAGATTGGTCAGAAAATGAAGGTAGTAGACACTAACACATCACCATCACGTGTTTTTAAAACAAATCAGTTTTTGCAAGATCGACCTAAACCCCTGAGTTTCATGTAACAGGTAAATAAATCCCTTGGGATGAGGGTAAAATAAGAACATTGAATAAACTTTGATTTTGAACTGTGTGAAGGCATATTTTAAAATCCTCTACATTCTTTGTTGAAGTTTGTTATTGAATTTTTTGAATTTAATGAGAGCATGTCAATTCTTTGCTCAAGATTTCCTTTGATAAATCCAAGTTTTTATTTTTTTCCAATGTTGAGATTAAAGGATTTAGTATAAAGATCAAGAGTAGATAGTCTTAATAGGATTGAGACAATCAAATGAAAGATAATTGCTCCATTTTACCAAGAGCATTCTTTAAGTGGGGGGAAGATAAGAGCAAATCTTATCTTTTAGAATCTGTTAAAATTGTTTAACTTTGTACTGTGTTTAATTGACATTTTAGCAACCATTGCAGCAGGATCTCCTTTCATTAGAACTATCCTGGGAAATTCTTTAAATTATCTTCTCAGATGTGGCTTATCCCACCATCTGTCACCACTGCAGAAAATTTAGAACTAAATTCAAATGCTTATTTCTGCCTAATCATTTGAGATTAATCAGGATGTTCAGAAAGATAGGAACAAACACCCTTAATAAATGCTTGTTGAGAACCTACCACTGCCTAACACCATCTTGAGTCATAAGTGGTCCCTACCCTTTTAGAATTTACAGCCTAAAGAGAAGAAGGAAATATTACAAAATTATATTACTTTTTTCACAAGTGTGTAACAAGGTTTGGCTCAGGGTGCTGTTGGAATGCACATGAAGAGTGTCTCTCTCACTTGCTGGGTTGGGGTGGGCTGGGAATACGGGAGTGGGAGAAAAGTATGTAAGTGTGTTTGTGAGAGTGTGTGTGCATGTGCATGGGCATTGGAGGTATGTCAGAGAGGAGTAGTGGCTTCCTCGCCAAGGGGAAGAAGAAGGGAGGTACCAGAGGTTATTTATAAGCTGAAACCCAAAAAATAGAGTAGAAATTATCAAGAAGGGAGGAGAGGGACAAGGAAGAATATTCCTAAAAGAAGTAACATCAAGTGCAAAGGGCAAATGAGAATGTATATTCAATATAATATGTTAGATAAGTGCTTCTCAGACTTTAATGGGCATAGAAATCACCTGAGTTTAATATCAAGAGGCAGATTCTGATTTAGTAGCTCTAGAGAGGGACCTGAGTTGCTGGGTGTCTAACAAGCTCCCAGGTGGTACCAACACTGCTGGTTCATGGACCAAACTTCGAGTAGCAATATATAGACAACTCAATTTCCAGTAGCCAGACACTTCTCTCTCTGGGGAAATAACTGAATATCCCCTGGGCCATTTTCGCCATTGATGGTGACCTAGTTATTCACACTGCATAAATCATTGATGATGGCAGTACAGTGGCAACTCAGCACCTCATTTATTTATATATGAAATTTTTTGACAGAGAAGGCTGCCTTTTAGAATTCTGCTTTAAAGCCACTACTTCAAATTCTGTTTTGTACCTTCTTTCCCACCTTTATCTAACTCCTCATTGAAACACATTTAACAGTTTCAGCATGAAACCAGTCTGAAAGGATGTGCTTAATAAATATTGTCAACACTTGTCAAAATCAAAGGAAAACGTCCCAGGGAAGAACTTTCAGCCCTACCCATTAGGAGCAAGTTATAAAGCTGTACTGTATCTTGACAGCAGTTCTTTTAATGTCAATTTGAGCTCATTTTAATAAATGTATGAGTCTCATGTCACTGCCATCTCTCCCTCATCCTGTAGCAGCAAATATTCTGCTTCTCTAGAGACCAAACACAGCATCTTTGCAAATACCCTGAAAATTCCATCTCTATCCCAAAGGCATGGGAAGAGATTGAGCCATATTGCAAAGTCACCTACTGGAAATTCATATCCATATCACATGATTTAAAAGATAAGCCTACCTGATTTTTTTGGATAATAGATATGATTAAAGGGATGATTATAACACATCATATATGTTTTTCTAGAATGAGAAGATGCATTTACTTTGAATATTGGTTACATGAAGTTGTATCACACTTCTTAATTAATGCATTGATTTTTGCCTAACCATGTGTCTCTATTTCCTCATTTAATTCTCACGACAATAAGCAAATATATATATATACAGAGTTAAATTTATTTAATAATGCTATATAGACTCAGCATTAGACCAAATGGAGTGAGCCTTGCAGGAAAACAACAAAACCTTCAAATTCTCTTCTGCACCTCCACTTCCAGCTAGGATCTCATATAATCTTAGAGGCAGAAGGACATTAATTACAAAATATCTGTGGGTAGACATGTCATTTTTTCCTTCTACTAAATGAGTTGAACAGTTCTTCAATTTTGGGGTGTGTAAAAAGTACTGTAGCAGGTTGTCTAGCTAAAGCCATATAAAATATCCTTTAAGGTAAATAAGGAATTTTCAAGGCTGATCTTTTTCTTTTCTCTATTTTCACATTATCCCAATTTTGGACCTAACCAGCTCTGCCCAAGTTAAATGTGATTCCCCTCTAGAGCAGAGATAGGTGGAGTACCGGTTCTCCTATGTTTTATATCAGGAAGGAGCAGCCTTCCTACCTACTCATCCTGCCTACTTCCCACTTCGGGGATCACTAACCCGGTGAAATATGTGGGAGATGTCCTAACACTGGACATAAGACTCCTGATGGCCTGGCTGGAAGTGATCCCCAGCTGACCAGAGCTGCGGGGGGGACCCTACAGCCTGACTCCCTGAGCCCCTGCACACAGGGCCTTGGCTGGCTCCTCCTAGAAAGAATCACGTATATGATCTCCTCGACTCACAGGCCACGTTATTATAGGACAAAGTTAGCTTGGTCTATGGTCTTATCTTCCACATGTAAGCTATTTGGAACCTAACAATAGTAGGTGTTTGGCCTTTGGGTAAAAGTCAAATTGTCCTGGGGCCAGGAAAGCACTCAGAGGAATGTCTGCACTTGGGTTTGAGGTAAATGGCAGCTTAAAAAGTTACAGGCTTCACATAGTGGAAAACCTATAAAAATAGGGACTAGAAGCTCAGGCCCTCTGTGATATTTTGCAAGCGACTTCCAGAGCTATGAGGGAACCACAGACTTTACTCCAAACATGTCACTTATAAATGAAGAGACTGAGATGCAGAAAGGCAGGGTGGCATAGTAGGTAGGGACTGGTAGCCAGGAAATGGAGCCAATATCCCTTTCTTGCTTTCTTCCTCTTCTCCTTCCTTCTTCCTTTCTCTCTTTCCCTGCATCACTTCTGCTCTCTCTCCTTTCTCCTTTCCTGCTTTATTTCTTCTCTCTCTTTCACTTTCTTTCCCCAGTTAAGCAAAGGTAACACAGGCGTCATCCTTTCATTTACATTAGGTTCGATCTAGTCCTCAAGGTAACAATTACTCAGAAAATAATATAAGAGAATTTAAAACAGAACAGATTTTACCTGCATTATTCTGTGCAAATTTCACCTGAATCTATTATTTGTTACATAGTTCCATCAGTAGTCATTTATTAAAATGACATTTATAATAATTAATAATGGAAATGCCAACAGACTACATTAATGTACTATTTGACTTATGACTAATTACAATGCAATAAAAATTAACCAATTCAGAGCTTGATACATGAGAGTTATATGTTAGTTAGAAATACTTTGTTTATTTAAGTGATCTTTTATTTGGCACTTCTAAAAGGAGGAAAAATCTACATATTGCATTGACAATTATATACAAAACTATTAGATCAGAGTCGAAAAATATATGTCAATGAAATGCATATTCTTTGCGGTCAATAACAAAAATAAAACATGCAGACTTGTTATATCAATACATTTTTAAATTCCAAACTATCATATTTCCAAAAAAGAAATATTTAGAAATGCTTAAAAGACAAGGAGGGCTTTTTATATTTAAATGAGGGTCAATTTTAAATTTCCAGTCATATCATAAAATTCAGGTTTGGTAATAATTTCAATTTTATCACCTCTTAAAGATGTAGAAATAATTTTAAATATTTTAAAAACATTTATAGAGCCCTATACGTAGTCAAGCCCACCAAGATTTGACACAGATGGGAGTGGGTATAAGTCTAGAATTTTGGAGACAGCCAAGTTAATGGACTGTCTTCAGCCACAGAGATGGTAAAGGGATGACCTGCACTTTCTAAAGTGCTCGTTATTTTTCATGGTACAATCCTGCCTCCTGAATAAAATTATGTTTTACCCTCATTTCAAAAAATACAATAAGTATTTTATTATGTGTTAATATTGGCAGAGTTGAATTAACATGGCAATTGAGAAGACTTTTATTTGAGTATTAAAACTGCTTGCTTAAGAAAAGATGCTAGCACTGCTAGAAGTCAGACAAATTCAACTGTGTCCATCAAGGCACTGCAGAATGCATTGGGTTGCAGTTTTAAATTCACAAGAGGATAGTCTGTAGTTGTTCCACCAGTTCCAAAGGTGTATCCAACAAAGAAATGCAAATTTCAGCTGAGGGATTTGTAGTGTTTAATGCAATCTGAAAAGATGATTTTTGATAAGCCATGTCGTGATTCATTCATTCATTTCTAAATATAGAGATGACTCACTGGAATGTGTTCTCTTTTGTGTTCTGGGGCACAAATAGCACCTTGGAGTCACCACTGATGCATGAAGTTTCAGAACTGCAGCAGGGCAGTGGCAACGGCAGCTCGGGAAGCAGCCTGGGTGGCTCTATCACCGCATGTAAGAAGGTAACGTCGCCTTACACCATATTTTCCTCTCCAGTTGAACTTGAGCACTAGTTTGACCTTTCAAGGACTTTTTCCTAAAGTAGAAACAACAATAAAAACAACAAAATGGTCCACATTTTGCTTTCCCAAATAAACCCTGATGACACTAAAAACGCAATTCATGGAAATGACTGGAAAACTCAAGCAGTTCAGAAAGGTACAACTTGAAATTATAAGCCTCCGTTGCCGTACCACCTCAACCCAAGCTCCTCTCCAGTGCGTCTTCCCAAACTTAGCCATAGATAACAGCTTCTAGGATCTCCTCCCGAAAAAAAACCTTCACAGGTTTTGAATGACTCAAATTATTATATTAAGCTCCTATGTCTGTATCTAAGAAAATTTTATGGCTGTTCTGCTTTTGATATTTTCCTAAAGCAAAGGATATGTTTGGCTTATTTTATTAGGAGAAAGACAATTGTATTTCCTAAAATTTAGACTTGAGAGCTGATAAACAATCTTACTTTAAGATACTTACAGATAGTTGTCATTTGAGCAACATAAAATCATCTAATCTAATGACCTCATTTTTCCTGCCAATCCAACTAAAACTCAGAGACTTAAAGCAAAATACCCAAGATCCTAATTCCCACCTAATGCTTCTGGCACTATTTGATACTGAATTCCAAAGAAGAATGTGTTTCTTCTCATCCAAACGTAGAAGAAATCACATTGTTTTTCATTTATTGCAAAAAAAATTTATAAAAAATCTTAGAGATGTAAATTAAGACAAATTCTGTTACCAAGCATATTGTATATGTGTATGTATTATGTATATGTATGTAATATTCATTATATACATGCATGTGCATACATAAACTTAATATATATTAGTTAATTCTATACACAGTTAAGCAGCCTATTCATTCTCTGCTTATGTAACTTCTGTATAACTTCCTAATTTTTGAGTATTAAAGAAATTAACAAAGAAATGAACTAGAAAACATATTTATTACAGAAAAGTAACATTAAACCTAATTTTATGACAGTATTAGCATATATTCATTCATAATCAAATATAAAAATAAGCCTAATTAAGAGTTCTTAGCATGTGTTATATGATCTATTGTTCTTTTGCCTCTCATAAAATTCCTATAGGGAAGTCAGTGCTATAAATTCCAGTTTTTAATGCAGGAAATTGAAGATCTGTAATTCAAAATGATTTTGAGTTATTTATAAAAGAGCTAAAACTGCAGGTTTCTAAGCCTTAGGTATATTCTGTTCAACCCTCTAACTCCAAATTATAAAGTCTTCACCAGGTGCTGTGCATTTCACAAGGCTAAATGATTTTTAATTTTTTCTAATTTAAAAAATAAATGTTTATTTTTATTGATTAGAATTTTTGTGGTTTTTAAGAACAAGATTGAAGCCAGGCTGCCTGAATTTGACACCCAGTTCCACCATTACTTATTATGTAATCTTAAGCAAATGACTTTACTTTTTCATGTCTCAATTTCCTCATGTTAAAAATGAAGATAATAATATTATTCTACAGGATTGAAGCAAGTACTGAATAAATTAATAGATGTAAAATGTTTGGAACAGTACCTGGTATATTATAAGCAATGAAAATAAGATTTTTTTATTACTAATATTCTACAGCATAACAATATTATCATTAAGTAGACAGTTCCAGAAAAATAATTCAATATTTATTAAATTGAGAGTTGAAGATTTATGATTTATCTCAGCTGCAGTTATTTCCCTGGAAAAGAGGTGGTTATATTTATTTCTTTTATGAAAAATAATTATGTCTGGAAGCTACTGAACTGAAAGAGCTGTTTGGGGCTGGATGTCCACTCAAAATATTAAAACTGAAACTTTTTTCTTGAATAACTTCAATTCTGAATAACTTCATCACTATATATATATATATCTGTGTGTGTAGATATGTACATGTATGTGTGTGTATATAAACAAACATATATATCAGTAAGACTTTAAAGTTTTAAATATGGTCCCACTCATTCCACAATTATATCTCTAGAGTAGCTGTTACTAAGTTCAATCATATGAAATTGCCCTTTTTTACTGATCAAAAATGACCAAATATAGGCAATTTCATATGGTTCAACCTAAACACTTTCAAAACTCTGTTAGATCTTGGGGAGAGAGAGAAAGATAGATCACAAGTGGCTCCTACCCTTGCACAGTATGGTTTGGGAAATATAATGGTTTCTTTTGTAAAAATTAAAACAGTGATCATGAGACAAAATATTATGTAAGATAACCACAGACATACCGTGTTTCAGTGCACTTTGCTTCATTGCACTTCACAGATTCTGCATTTTTTACAAATGGAAGTTTGAGGCAAGCCTGAGCTGAGCAAGTCTATCGGTGCCATTTTTCCAACAGAACGTGCTCATTCAGTGACTCTGTGCTACATTTTAGTAATTCTCTCAATATTTCAAACTTTTTCACTATTATTATATTTTTATGGTGATCTGCAATCAGTGAACTTTGATGTTAATGTTGGAATTATTTTGGACCATAACAAACCATGCCCATATAAGATGGTGAACTTAATCGATAAATGTTGTGTGTATTCTGACTGTTCCACTTAGTGGCCAGTTCCCCAGCTCTCTCCCTCTTCCAGAGCCTCCTTACTCCATAAGACACAACAATAATAAAATTAGGCCAATAAATAACTTTACACAGGCCTACAACTATTCAAGTGAAAGGAAAAATCACACATCTCTCACTTTAAATAAAAAGCTCAGAATGATTAAGCTTAGTGAGGAAGGCATGACAAAAGCCAACACAGGCCAAATCTAGGCCTCTAGCACTGAACAGTTA
Organism: Lemur catta; assembly: GCF_020740605.2. Lineage (NCBI taxonomy): Eukaryota > Metazoa > Chordata > Mammalia > Primates > Lemuridae > Lemur > Lemur catta. The sequence continues at coordinate 9,867,639 of NC_059135.1, forward strand.
GTCAGATTGTGAATGTGGAGGAAAAGTTCTTGAAAGAAATTAAAAGTGCTGCTCCAAACAGCAAACAAATGATGAGAAAGTGAGACAGTCTTATTGTTGATATGGAGAAAGTTTCAGTGGTCTGGGTAGAAGATCAAACCAGTGACAACATTCCCTTAAGCAAAAGCTAATCCATAGAAAGGTCCTAACTCTCTTCAATTCTATGAAAGTTGGGAGAGGTGAGGAAGCTGCAGAAAAATGTTTAAAGCTAGAAGACATTGACTCATGAGGTTGAAGGAAAGAGGCTGTATCCGTAACATAAAAATTTAAGGTGAAGCAGCAAGTGCTGATGGAGAAGCTGCAGCAAGTTATCCAGAAGAATCTAGCTAAGGACATTGATGAAGGTGGCTATGCTAAACAACAGATTTTTAATGTACATAAAACAGACTTCTATTGGAAGGAGATGCCATCTAGGATTTTCAGAGCTAGAGAGGAGAAGTCAACGCCTGGCTTCAAAGCCTGAAACGACAGGCTGACTCTTTTGTTAAGGGCTAATTCAGCTGCTGACTTTTGGTGGAAGCCAATGCTTATTTACCATTCCAAAAATCCTAGACCCCTTAAAAATTATACTAACTTTATTCTATCTATGTTCTATAAATGGAACCAAAAGCTTACAGCTTATCTGTTTACAGCATCATGGTTTACTGAATATTTTAAGCCCGCTCTTGAGATCTACTTCTCAGAAAAATAAATTTCTTTCAAAATATCATTGCTCATTTGACAATGCGTTGGGTTACCCAGAAGCTCTGATGTAGATGTACAAGGAGATTAATGTTTTCATGCCTAACACAACATCAGTATGCAGCCCATGCATTAAGGGATAATTTCAACTTTCAAATCTTATTATGTAATAAATATGTTTTGTAAGGCTGTAGCTGCTATGGATAGTGATTCTTCTGATGGATCTGGGCAAAGTAAATTGGAAAACTTCTGGAAAGGAATACCATGGTGAGGAGAACATTCATGATTCATGTGAGGAGGTCAAAATATTAACATTAACAGAAATTTGGAAGAAGTTGCTTCCAACCCTTATGGATGACTTTGAGGGGTTCTAGACTTCAGTGGAGGAAGTAACTGCAGATGTGGTGGAAATAGCAAGAGAAGTAGAATTAGAAGTGGAGCCTGAAGATGTGACTGAGTTGCTGCAGTCTCAGAATGAAACTTAAATGGATGAGCATCTATTGTTTCCTACGGATGAACAAAGAAAGTGCTTTGTTTTTTTTTTTGAGATAGAATCTACTCATGGTAAAACTGTTGTCAATATTGTTGAAACAACAACAAAGAATTTAGAATATTACATCAACTTAGTTGATATATCAGCAGCAAGGTCTGAGAAGATTGACTCCAATTTTGAAAGAAGTTCTGCTATAGGTAAAATGCTATCAAACAACATCACATGCTACAATTTTTCATGTAAGGAAGAGTCAGTTAATGTGCCAAACATTTTTGTTGTTTTATTTTAAGAAATGACTATAGTCACCTAACCTCCAGCAACCACCACCCTGATCAGTCAGCAGCCATAAAAATCAAGGCAAGACCCTCCACAGCAAAAAGATCAGGACTCCATGAAGGCTTAGATGATCATTAGCATTTTTAGTAATAAAGTATTTTTAATTAAGGTATGCACATTGTTATTTTAGACATAGTGTTATTGAACCCTTAATAGACTACAATATGATGTAAACATAACTTTTATATGCATTGGGAAACCAAAAATTATGTGTGTCTTGTGTTATTGTGATATTTGCTGTATTGTGCTGGTCTGGAACTGAAACCACTATATTTTGGAGGTATATAAAGTAGGTGACAATAAGTATTATAGGCTTTAAAAGCTAAGAGCCAAGAAAGACCTTGGACCAGCAATACACAGCAATAAATTCAGTAGAGAAGTAGATCTTAATTTACATTCTGAAGGATGATCTAGATTTGAATATGTAAAGAGAATATTCAACCAAATTTAGGAAGGGCTGTTGCAAGTTAATGCAGAAGGAACTAACAACTTTCTGTATAGGTAATATGTTTTTAAATATTCATAGCACATTTCTTTCATTTCAAATATTCTCTCAAGCTTACCTAATAATTGCATTTAAAAGCCTATTTAGTTGCTGAGTGTGCTACATGTCACACACCGTGAGGGCAGTAATGGTTTGCCCTCCCTTCAGAAGAGTAGCTCACTAATGTTTTCTTCTTCGTATCCAGAACCAAGGTCCTCAATAAAAAGACAATGAATGTTTTGAAGGAAACTACGGGGGAAAAGACACTGAATATCGAATTATTTCATGTCTTTATTAATTATTTTATTATTAAATAATACTGCAAGCTAATTTCAATGATCATTGATCAATTTTCTTCAATACTGTTAATCACAGGTAATGGGACTAGGAGGGAGAGGATCTATATGTTCATAAATGCACATATAATGTACGTTCTGTACAAAAGAGGAAAAAAGAATAAGGACAGTTATATCTTGGAAGTAGCAAGGCTGTCCCAATGAATCACCACTCTTCAGTCAATCAACCTTCACTGATAGTAACATGGGTAATTGAAATCTATTGACAATTCCCCAAACTCATTTCACGGAATAGCTTCATCTTTTCCCCATCAACCCGTTTTATTAGAACTGACATATTGCTAAATTAACCAGCAGAAGAGATAAAACAAGGGTCCAGAAGGTAATGCCTTCCTTGGATAATCAATCTCTGAAAAAAAGGAAAATTGACTGAATTTATTTCATGCGTTTCATAGTGAATCTCCAGGGGTTTTGAGAATCCTTCCCAAACACAATTGCTTCAGTTCCTCTTTGTCATTGGGAAAACATGGTCACCAGAAGCCATGGCTGTGAAAAAGCCATATTATCAGGAAGACATCAGTGCACTTATTTGAAAGAGGAGCTCATCAGTATGTTTCTGGTAGTCAGAGACTGCCTTTCCCCAGAGCTCAGATGACCATACCACACAGAGGCAGTTTGCACACATTGTCCTGGTTTTTGTGAATAGACCCCTTTTTGCTCTCAAAACTTTTGATACGCAGAATAAGTTATGTGGTCATCCTAGCTCCAGCTTCAGAATTATCCTTTCTCTCCCTTCTCCCTGTCTTTTAAGAGCTAGGAAAGTTATCAGATAAATTCACACTGAGGTATTTATGATTGCATAGCTTAACATAGTGGTGACAAATAAAACCTGTTTGCTACTGCTGCTATTACCCTTTGCCTTGACTGACACTGATAACTGAGACTATTGAACCTGGACATGACCTCAGAGTTCTACTTATTATAAGCTCCAAGTGAACACTATTAATCCAACCAAGTTGGAAAGTCAGCTAACCTCTATGTCACCCTAATTTAATGAACCCTGAGACCCAGGGGCAGTTTTAATGTATGCAACGTGATTCTCCAAAATAATACATTTTAAATGATTAAATTATAACATATTACATGAAAAAAAATGGGGAAAAGTTGCTGATGCGGGAGCGGCCCTAGAGTTCTCCCCTTATATCCCTCGAATCGTATCTCACACAGACATTGCCTGATGGCCCCTTCTCATACAACCACTCCTTCCTGTAAGACAAATACAACCATTGTTAAACAGAATCATAAGGATTTTCTACGAAATAAGCTAATAAATGTTATTCTTTTATATTTGCTAACCACTTAGTGAAAGGTCTTCATGGTCTCTTTATAATAAATCAAAAACTGTTCATCTCTAGGGAGGCAGTAGGATGTGTACCAAACCTGGACTTGAAATCCAAAGACCTGAATTAGATCCCAGGAGTCTCTTCTTACTGTGTGATCTTACACCAGTGATGCAACCTCTCTGACTCATTCCTTAGAGTTGGTGTGGTTTACATACTAAAAGGTTTGTGTAAGCCCTTGGCACATAGTTGATGCTCCATCAATATTAGTTGATTCCAAATAATCTTTAAATAAGGGGAAAATTTATTTAAATAGAATTTTAAAACTGATGTTAACATAGCATGCAATGTACCCTCATTATGTTGAATACCTCTTAGATTTTCCTCTGCTTTGAAAGCATTATATTCACTGTTATATTTCTACAACAGCCGGACAATTTCAGTCCATGCTTTACTTCACAGACTGAAGATGTGATATCTGTGATAAAGTGGAAACAAGCCTCTTAATAAGATTCATGTGAGGAGCAAAATGAACACCTGAAATATCCTTCTCTTTTTATGTCATGTTAATTAAATCCGCCTTAAACTTGGACTTATCAAAGGCGGCAGACTGAAAACACTTCAGGTTCCCAGAGGCAGAGTTTGATCTTAATATGACATCTGAACAGCTTTTTGAAGTTTCAAGAGCATTCTTGGCCATGACTGGCCCCCTTTCAACTGACTTAAATTTGCTGTCAACAGTGGCACAGACGTACCTGAAGAATGACAGAACGAAGGTCCCTTGATGTTTCATCTTATTGTGTAAAATACACTTTTATCTAAGCCCGTATCTTTTTGATGGCAGGTAATTAACAAAAGCAATTTAATTAACATGTGCAGGCACAGCCTTACAAATTGGAAGGCTCTTTCACAATCTGGTCCATATCTCTAAAGACATTTTTATTAGTCATAATTGTATTGCTCTTGGACAAGAGCCCCAATAATACTTCCAAGAAGCTAAGAAGCAATTTCACTGCATTTGAAAGTTAGATATTCACGTGATGGAAAATAGGTATAATATTCCTCCTTTGTAGAAGTGGTTTCCTTCAAGGAAGGAAGGACTTTAAAAATAAATAAAGTAAATTAAAACAATATCAGCATGATTGAGCTGTATCTACCTTTCTGTAGAAGGAAGACATGAGGATTTCTCCCCTGAAGTATAAACCACTCTCAGCTCTACAAACACTCTCTTCTGATCACGCTGCCTGTTAATGGTTTCAGGCCAGCTTCTGATACCAGAGAACGGCTGAGCCAATGTTTCTTAAATAGCTAGATGTCCTGTTTTATCACCATTCTGCAACGGTAATCAGAAGCATTGAAGAAACAAAGGTATTTTAAAGAAAAGAAATAGACAATTATCTAACTAAAAGTGATATTTAAAGAAAGCTAATCTGGTAGCTCTAAAATGAATTCCTTAGAGCAAAGGGACACTGGAATCTGGGATGCCAGGAGGGGCGCACTTGGTGCAGACAGGGAGGGCGGGGAGAGAGGTAGAACCGGGATGGGGCAGTAGGAGGGGAGGAAAAGGAAGCTGGTGGGACACATTTGGAAGTCAAGATCAGTAGGACTCTGTGACCCCGAGGGTTAAACCAAAGAATGAACTCTGACCACTTAGACTAAGATATTCATGAGCAGTGGTACTACCCAACCACTGCGAAGGTGGACTGGGAGGCAGAGAGGAGGAGAAGCCATGAGTCCGGATGCAGCCTAGTTGCAGCTAAAGAGCCAGCCACAAAATTCTCTCTGGGGGCAATTTCACTCACTGCCTAAGGAAACTTGTGTATGTGCTGAGCCACATCAACATCTAGGAGGCTTCAGGGTTGCACTGAGGACAGAATACAAATAATGACAGCTTCTGGCAGAGACCCACTTTCTCTGCCTTCAGCAAAAGCAGGTCAAGAAGCTGAATGTCTTCCTTTGACGTTCAGGCAGCTGGGTCCACACACAAACAGAGAGGTGGGCTGCGTGGGCTATGGAGAGTTCATTCTTTTCAAAATATCAGTGTGGTGACCCTATGTGGGAAATTTTGTTTAAAACTATCAATTATGGCTTATTTTGCACTTTGAATATGATTCAGCTTGTTATTCCAAATGTCAGCCTTTTGAGGACTTCTGGACTTTGCCCCACTTCTCTTTGCCTCCAACACTTTTGCTATAGGGTGTTTAAGATTCCAGTGTTAGTTGTGTTCTAGTCTCCGCAGCTCCGTTCCTTGAATGTCCTTTTTGCTGTGTGTGAAGAACTCCTGGAAGGATCTTGCGTCTCTCATGCCTTTTCTTTTCTTTCTTTTTTTTTTTTTTTAACCAAAAAGTAGGACTCTAAAACCTAAAATAGCTTGGCACATTTTGTGGAATTGAGAGTAATACTGCACTGCTGGAACTAAACAAATGATCTGTTTTGCTGAATTCTTATTGTCATTACTCCAAACTTTATTTAAATTATGTATTAAATATTTCTACCCAGAAATGGAAGGGGTCTCAAATTTTAAGAATATCTAATCTGGCATTCAAAATTCTCCTTTCTATCTTTGGGTATTTAATGAAAGACTAGCCATCCCTGCTTCCTATCACTAGCCTTGGGGCCTCCTCTCTTTGCCTGCAGTTCTTCATCTAAGAAACCCTCTCAGCTCAGTAGTCTGGCGTAGACACCATGTTCCCCACCAGCCCTAATAGTATCCGTCTTTCCTGTATCTTGCCAGGCTCACCCCTCAGCAAATTATGTGCTCATCTGCATACATCTTAAAAAGTAGTTGTTTCCAGTAGCTTTTTCCCCCAAAGAGAAGAGTCTGAGAAAAGAAAATTGTGGCTTTTTTTTTAATTGCCAAAGACCAGAGGCATACACCAATGTTCATGATACATGGCCATTGAATCCACTGTCCTTTTGTCTAGTGGCAAATTCTGCACTGCCTGCACTTCACATGCCAACACTAAATAATCCAAAATCAATAATCCAATAATTTTCTGCATGTGTGTTTCTTCTTGTATTTTGCTTCTTCTCACATTAAAATTACATTCCCTTCACTGATCTTGTAACTATGACAGCATTATACTGACTCTAAATAGCAATTAAACAGCAATTAATCAGCTGTCTTCTATTTATATGTCTAACTTGATTCTGTTTAAACCATTGCTGGTCATTCATAAATTATACTATATTTACATTTCCTGAGTATTTTTGTCACTCTTGCATTTTTTGCTTAAGACTCAAACTCAGTTATCATACTCATGTGGAAAAAGCTCTGATAAGCTTTCAAAGAATTTTTCAGCCAGCTGACATCTGTGTGATAGGACAGAAGTAGACAAGTGTAGCTTGATACTTCTTTACCAATCCCAATCTTTCCCCAAGCTCTGAAATGTCCTTTGTGCTTATATCCTTGTGACCACATTGAGATACAGTGTAGCTTCCAGGGTACAAGCAATTTAGAGGCACAAAGAAAACAGTGAGGTATCTGAGATTGTACTGAGGCTATGTAGTTCATTTCTTAGGATGCACTTTGGCCCAGTTAACATACAAAGTCTCTAAATTACGTATATGAGGACATTTATTTCAAAGAAAGGAGCCCTTTTGTTCATGAAACATCTCCATTGTATACTCAGTTGCATCCTTATGTGACATTTGTCAGTGATGAATACTCCATAAATCAGTGCAGTTCATATTTATTTACTAGAAGTAAGCTTAGTCAGACCAAGTATATATTGCAAAAATCACTCCATAGATAAGGATTGTCCTGCCAGAAAAGTACACTTAGTTTATGTGGGGGCTAGTTATTAGTATGTTCATCATCACCTGTAACAATGTCACCTTCTTCTTCAGCTGGAGGCATTCTCTCCCACTCCCTCTGCAGGAAAGGGGAGAATGAATTTTGGGGCCGTCACTGTTTCCTTCCCAACACTTCCAACCAGCTATGCCTGTGATCTGGTGAATTCTCCTTTATCATGGAGAATTGTTTTGTTCCAATGGCTAAAAGATTCCATTATTTTACAATACATTTCTAATAATCAGTTATAAGATTTCCAAATTTTAGTAGGTGTCAATAGTATAATATAAAAATGCTTTCTATCGAAACAGAATTACAGAATAATGAAACGTAATTCTTCATACTTTGAAAACCATTTCTCCTTCGTGTCAAAGGAAGCTAATACACCAGAACTCAGGCAGTCAGCCAGAAAAATCATTAAAAGGAATATTTTTATCTTAACATTTAATTAAACCTTCTGAGAAATGGAGACTAAATCACTGGGGTTTTGATGCCAATTTTTTTCTTCCACACAGTAATTTTATTTCCAGTTTGTGTCATTGTTTCTCTCTCAGTTCAGTGTGTTTTAAATAGGCATTACACAGTTTCCCTATGAAACAATGGAAAAGTATTTATATCCCAGAGTTGAAAATGAAAGGCTACAGAATTCTTAGAAAGTTTGCTATGCCATAGGTTAAATCAACATGAAGTTAGGTGTGCAAAATTACACAAAATCTTAGGACTTCTACTCCTGCATGAGTATGTGTGGTATGTGCGTGTGCGTGCGTGTGTGTGTGTGTGTGTGTGTGTGTGTGTACGTGTATGCTAGATTTTAAGCTATTCTAAAATGTTTAAGTCAGCAATTAAACATTAATTAAGCTAGTAACTAGACTTTCCACATTTAAAAAAAATTGTAGACTCTTAGAGTGCTTCAAGACATTAAAGAATATCTGGCCCAGGTCAGCAATTGATTCTTTTCATTGAAAGATAAAAGTTTCTTGAGTTCAGGAGGGGCAGAGACAAGATGGCTGACCAGAGACGTCAGCTGCCAGATCATCACAGAAAGAAGGAAAAGTTTTATATGAAAAAGAAAACAATCAAACAAATCGGGGGTAATTCTGAGGGAAAAGTGCCAGAACCTGCCAGAGATTCCATGGGGTGAAGTTGTGGAGCAGAACAAGAAGGAGTAAGACATTGGCAGAGATCAACCCCTAAGAGGTCTGTAGTCCAGCGAAAAGGGTAGGTGGAGTGGTTTGTTTCTCCCTCCCTCCCATCTCTGGCAGTCAGCAGGCTCCGGAGCTGCTGGGGAGCCTTTCTACTCTCAAGAGCCCAAAAGCCTCTGGCGCCAGTGAACTAGGAGCTTCATGAGGACAAAGCGCCAGGCTGCCAGCCCCCTTGGGGTCCCTGCCTGTCACCACAGATCTGAACCAAGACATCAGGCACCATATTGCTTCTAAATCCACCGTGCTCCTTCGTCCTCCTCAGGGGGCCTCAGCCCCTCAGTTTCTGTCTTGCTCATTCCCACACAAACGTTTCCCAACTCCAGCCCAGACTGCAGGAGTCACAGGGGCCCATGGGTCCTCTGGGGGACCTGTGTGACCCCAGAGCCTGGACATTCTGGGCAGGCTGGCTTCTGGAGAGAGTGACAGAGACAACCAGAGTGCTAGCTTTCCTCCATCCAGACTCTTTGCCTCCCCTTCCCCTCCCCCGCCTGCAGTTGTCGAGAGAGAAGATTGAGCCAGGGCTCTCAAAAGTGACTGCTTCTCCTCTGTTGGTGCATCCACCATATCGAGACTTCCACAGAGAGAGGGGGGCTCAAACATTTCCTCTTACAGACCTGTGGTGGACTAAAGGATGCTCAGACTGTGAGCTCCCTGCTCACAGGCCTTTCCCAGAGCTGCTTGCCTGGCTGGTCCATCAGAGCAGGGCATATATCGAAGTGGAGGGATGTAAAACCTGCTTGAGCACCCTGTAGGCAACTCAGGACCAGCACGCTTCACCAGGGCACAGTTAGGGATTGATCTTCAGGGACTCAGGGACTCAGGCCAGATCCTATACCCCAGGACTCGAGCATGTTGCTCGGGGGCATGGAGGGGAGATTTGTGACCTAATCTTGGGAGGTGAGGGAGCCTGCTTGGGCAGAACTGAAAAGAGACTGCAGTGTGGAGCTACAGTGCACTCATGGAGCACCCTGCCCCCCACAGAAAAGCCATGCTCTTAGTCTAGGGTGGGATCCTGGACAGGGAATTTCCCAGCCTGCATCACCACAGTGGAGGAGCTCAAACCTGCCTGCAGGCAGACACCAAGAGAGACCGCAGAGCAAGGGAGTGGAAAGAAGAGCAAAACCTGCTCCCAGCAGCCAGATTGTGAATCTCAGATGGCCCCTCACCTACAAGCAGATGTTCTGGCTGGGTTGGTCCACCTCAGCCCCTCCATGGTGGTTCTCCCCAGAAACCTGGGAGTGGAGCTTTGACCCCTACTAAGACAGCTACCTTACAGCTTTTGAGGAGCCTGAGGGTAGGCTTACCCAACCCAGCCCTGCTGAGTCTCACTCCCCCACACACCCCTCCTGTGATGGAGAATAAAGACTCACCTGGAAGTTCTAGGACCCACCACCTGCGGTATTTGAGTGCTCCACCTTAGGGCCTAGAGCCAGTCACAGATCCCACAAAAAATCCCTTGAACCGAAAAACAAAAGGAACACAAGTCATCAAAATCTATGGCATTCAGCAAAAGCAGTCCTAAGGGGAATATTCATATCCTTAAATGCCTACATCAAAAAGACAGAAAGATCATGAATTAATAATCTAATGACATATCTCAAGGAACCAGAAAAGGAAGAGCAAACCAAACCCAAAGCCAGCAGAAGAAAATAAATATCTAAGGTCAGAGCAGAACTAAACAAAATAGAAGACATAAAAACAATATAAAGGATCATTGAAACAAAAAGTTTGTTCTTTGAAAAGATAAACAAAATTGATAGACCTCTTGCTAGATTATTAAGGAATAGAAGAGACAGGACCCAATTAGGCTCAATCAGAAATGAAAAGTGAGATATCACAACTGATACCACAAAAATACAAAATATCATCTGTAAATACTATGAATATCTTTATGCACATAAACTCAGAAATGTGAAGGAAATGGACAAATTCCTGGAAACACACAATCTCCCAAGATTCAATCAAGAAGAAATACATCTCCTGAACAGACCAATAATGAGCAGCAAGATTGAAACAGTAATAAAAAAAAATCTTCCAACAAAACAAAGCCCAGGACCAGAGAGATTTACAGCCAAATTTTACCAGACCTACAAAGAACAGTTGGTACCCATATTGCAGAAATTACTCCATTACATCAAGAAGGAGGGAATCCTCCCCAACTCTTTCTATCAAGCCAGTATTGCCTTGATAGCAAAGCCAGAAAAGGACATAACAAAAAAGAAAACTACAGAGCAATATCCTTTATGAATATAGATGTAAACATCCTCAATAAAATACTATTAAACCAAATTCAGCAATACATTAAAAAAAAATCCACAACAACCAAGTGGGCATCATCCCAGTGCTGGTTCAACATATGTAAATCAATAAATGTGATTCACCACATAAACAGAAGCAAAAACAAAGACCTTACCATCATCTCAATAGATGCATAAAAAGCATTCAACAGCATTCAGCACCTTTCCATGATTAAAAAAAACTCAAAAAATTAGGCATAGAAGGAAGATATCTCAAAATTTCAAAAGCCATATGTGGAAAACCCACAGCCAACATCTTACCAAATGGGAAAATGTTGAAAGCATTCCCACTAAGGACTGGAATAAGACAAGGGTGCCCACTGTCACCACTTCTATTCAACATAGTGCTGGAAGTCCTAGCCAGAGCAATCAGGCAAGAGAAAGAATTTAAGGGTATCCAAAGTGGAAAAGAGGAGGTCAAACTATTGCCTTTTGCTAATGATATAATCTTATATCTAGAAAACCCAAAAGACTCCACCAAGAGAATCCTAGAATTGATAAATTCAGCAAAGACACAGGTTACAAAATCAGTGTATAGAAATCAGTAGCATTTCTCTATACCAACAACTCAAGCTGAGGGTCAAATCAAAGACTCAATACCATTCACAATAGCTACAAATAAAGTAAAATTCTTAGAAATATGCTTAGTCAGGAAAGTGAAAGTTCTCTACAAAGAGAACTATGAAACACTGAGGAAAGAAATTGCAAATGACTTAAACAAACTTAAAAGTATATCATGCTCATGAATTGGTAGAATCAACATTGTCAACATGCCCATACCACCCAAACTGATATACAGATTCAATGCAATCCTCATCAAAATATCAACATCATATTTCACAGATCTAGAAAAAGTAATTCTATCCTTTGTTTGGAACCAGGAAAGAGCCCGTATAGCCAAAGCAATCTTGAGCAAAAAGAACAAATCTGGAGACATCATCACATTATCAGACTTCAAACTATACTACAAGGATAAAATAAATTTAAAAGCACATTCCTTTGGACAGTGCTTACAAACCGTTTGCACATGATGACACATGTGTAAATATTTGTTTAGAATCCTTGAGTAAGAAGATAGCCACGGGTGCTTGCCCTAGATTGGGCACCCCAGGCCCTGAAGTCTCCAGACAGCTGAGAGCATCAGTGTCTCAATATCTCTGCATACGTTAACTTCTCTGAGTTCAGCTGGTTGGGGGTGGGGTGGGGAAAAGGATAAATTTCTTTAGAAGAAAAGAGTAAATTCCCTGTTCTGATAACTTATGTAGTTAATTTTAAGCAGGATTCTATCATAAATCACAATGCATACATTAAGCAAATACAGTATTTTGTGTGTGGCATTTCCCTCTCTTAAGAGCTTTGACAATGTTTCACATCTTTGTGCTTACAATGATCAGAAAATGAAATGTTTTGATAGTATAGTACTAGAAAGTAGGGATCCTACTCAACAGTAAAGTTCTTTGTTATCTTTTTGTAAAATTCTTGAGGGAAATAAAAGCCTTGCAGAAATATAAAACATCATTGTGTGCATAGATATAACTTTTCTTCATAATGAATATACCGCATCATTTTTCAAATTCACAGATTTTTGTTTGGAAACACAGTCATTGGAAAGGAAAATTATACATCTCTATTACATCAAATAAAAGAGACTTTGTTGTCAAATAACAAACAGTTACTCAGTACCAACAATATGCTGGGAGAAAATTGTGATATAGAAATTGAATAAAATACTTTAATACTCATATATATGGGGAAGGAAAAGACTTGCATGCACATTCCAATATTCTGAGGTAGAACTTTTGTTTTCATTATAAATATTTCACAGAAATTAAGAAATATTTGACACTGAAGTCGGGCTTGATTTCAGTTAGATCTTGATGGCTGGAGAAGAGCATTGATGAAATAAATGTTCAGGGGGCAGGTGGAATGAAGTGAGGAAAAATGTTTGCATCATAAAGGCTGTGAGATGAACCTCTTCAGTAAACCAGTGGATTACAGCAGAATAGAATAATCAGAGACAAAGCCTAGAAAACACCTAAATTGGGAAAAGTGCAATATCTTAGTCATTGGAGCTTAATAACTATTCATTGTATGATTAGCAGGTGGGAGCTGAATTAGGATCTGTCTTGAATGCTAGGCCATTGTTTGGCAACAAGCCCATGAAATTTTGGGCCTCACCCACAGCAAATATTGTCCTTCTTCCGCACTCTGTAGGGCCTAGCCTAGGTTGTGATAGTACTAGAAGATCCATACTGATGTTTGTTGGGTCAGTCAACTGAGGATAAGGTCTTGGGAGAGAATTATATAACATCAGTAACATTAATAATAATGATAATTACTCTTTACGAACACTTAATCATATCCTATGTGCATTCATTATTTCTAATGTCTATAAAAGATCCCTCATTGTGCGTGGGGATACCACCCTTATTTTGTAGATGGGAAAATTGAGGCTCTACAGGTGAAGTGAAGCCTTGGATGAACAGGTAATTAATGGAAAAATTGGAATCTGAAACCTGGTTTGTCTTCAAAGCCTAGATTCTTATTCCTTAATGTGGTTTCAGTGACCTAGATAGATTAAAGAGGTAAGGAGTAAGGGAGAAAGAGTGATGGGAGAGAGAATTAAATATGAATGATTAGGGCCCCTGTGTATGTCCAGCCTTCCCTAACTTCCATTCGCAAGTATCATCCCTGTATTAGTCCATTATTGCTGCTATAACAAACTACCTTAGACTGGGTAACCTATGAACAACAGAAAGTTATTACTCACAGTTCTAGAAGCTGGAAACTCCAAGATCAGGGTGACAGCAGATTCAGTGTCTAGTGAGTGCTCATTCCTCATAGTGGTGACTTCTTGCTCTGTCCTCATATGGGAGAAGGGCAAAAACGTTCTTTCAAACTTCTTTTATGGGAGCACTAATCCCCTTCATAAGGTTGAGGCCCTCTTAACCTAATCACTTCTCAAAGGCTTTACCTCTTAATACCAACACATTGGGGTTATGAATTTTAGAGGGACATGAACATTCAGACCATAGCAATCTTCATCCCTTTTATCTTATATCATTGTACCGTGTTGAATTCTTCATAACACCTACCACATTTGTGATTAAATGTGTATTTTAATGTTTCTTTATTTATTTAAGCTCCATAAATATAAAGACCAGTTCTGTATTAGTCACCATTGTAGAGAACAAATTAAACTTTGGAGAGCAAACTGTAAGACCAAAACTAGATAAAGAGGTATTCCAGATGGCAGAGAAGTCTCAAGCCAGGTAACTGGGAGGATTGTTGTGCTATCAACTACAAATAGAGAAGTCAGGGAGTTGGGTTTCTTTTAGGCACTGGAATCGGGGAGGGAGGGAGTTTGAATGTAGAAAGGAATAGTCCAAGATGACAGCAAGAGATCCAAGAGGAACAACGAACAGTTAGAAATGTGAAAAGCCAAGCTCTAGAGAAAGGTCAAAGCTGGAGCTACAGATGAGTGAGTCATCCCTCCAGGTGGTCACTAATGCCCTGAGAGTCCGTGAGTGACTAGGAGGCAAGGAAAATGATTGGGGGGAATGAAAGAGCAACACACTGAAAGCTAAATTATAGGGAATACTTAACATTGGTCATCAGAGGAGGAAATACTAGTTTAAAAGGGAGATATGGCTTCCCCACCTTCCCTAACACCTCCAGGAAACTCAGATTCGTCTTTCAACACTCTGGTCAAGTGTAAAGTCTTTTTTCATCCCTTCCCACTGCTAGAACTAACCACTCCATCCTTAGTGATATCTGACCTGGATTGTCATTGATCAAAGCACCTGTTTTCCTTTATTACAGTCCTGTGAGTGCTTGTTCTTTCTCTATTGGAGTTTATTCATCTTAATGTCCCCAGTGTCTAACATCAGAAGAGCTCAATGACCATTTACAGACTAAATACTGACTGAAGCAGGAAAGTAGAGAAGGAAGAGGAGAAATAAGAATGACATATCATAAATAATAAATAAAAGAAGAGAAATTGTCAGATGTGAAAAGGTCAAAATAATGTTGAGATGGAAAAGACACTGTCTAATTTTTACCACATTTCTGATACTAAGAACAGTCATGCATCCATTGCCCAGTCTGTTAAGAGGTTAGCCCTTTACAAACATTGTCTTACTTGATCCTTGGAACAATCTTCTGAAGTGGTTTAGAATTAATTGCCCTCATATAATAAATGCAAAAACTAAGTCCCACAGAAGTTAAGTGACTCTCTCACTCAGTAAGAGATGGAATGGAATAGAATTTCAGCTCTGCCTCCAAACCTCTGTAACTAATCATAAGTTACTGTCTTCTCCAATCTAAATTACCTTAAAAAAATATAAGGTATCACTTAGAAATGTTTAGGACTCTTTCTGAGTTACAAAGAGTTTATTTGTCCCTCTCTGTCTAACATCGATACTAAATTCCTGCAACTTGGTTCTCTATATAAAAAGGAATGTAACTGTCACATGGAGCAAAAGGACCTTTCTTCCTTATTTAGGACACTTGTGAAATTTTAAGAGAAAAATGTGCCATTATTATTTCAAACTTATGAAGACATAGAACATTCGTTATTAGCTCTTCTTCTTAAATAGGTAAGCCCACAACTAAAAATAGCAGATAAATAAATGAGCCATTGAGAGCCTGGTGAGGTTTTCTATCCCCCACCCCCTCAGAAAGTGACTCAATGGGGAGATTTTATTCACAGAGCTTCAAAATCATTAAATTCTCAAGCACATATTCTTCCTTCAAGCACTCCTCTTCTAATGATTTCTCCAACCCATTAAGCCAAAAGCTTTTCACAGGTTGGAATTGCTTAACATACGATGCTAAGCAGTTTACGGAAGCCTGCATTTTTATTATCTTTGTTTATTTGCCTGTTAATGTATTTGGGAAATGAAGAGGCAGGAGGAGCAAAAGAGGAAGGAGAAGGAATCACACAATGTTTGGTGTAGAAGGGGCCTTCAGTTCTCTTGATTTGATTGTTTACAAAAGGCAAGTGGAGGCAGGAAGCTAGTGGCTGACTTAACTACACAGATAGCTAACAGTGAGTCACGACTGGGACTCAAACCCCCTAACCACCCATACCAGGGCTCAGAGAGGGATGGATAGATGTGTAGACTGTGATTTGATAGAACCTGAGGATAAGAAACTATGTAATTTCACCAACGTGCAATGGAGCACTGCTTAAGTGTAGGCTCTAAGATCTGACAGCCTGACTCAAATTCTAGTTCTTCAGTACCTAGACAACTTATTGACCCCTCTAAGCCTGGGCAAAGGGAATAACACTTAGTATGATAGATAACTTTTACTGGGCACTTACAATAAGCCAGGCATTGTTTTAAGCACTTCACATATATTAGCCCTTAGATTCTACCTCACAAATCTAGGAGTTTAATTCAGATGAAATATGTTAGTGCCTTAGCTCAAGGCTATTTTAATAAGAGTAGTATTATTTGGCCAATAGTTAAAGAATATTAATGTTTAGTAATTAATAATCTACATATTAATGAAATTTATGGGAAAATATATCTTATTTTAACTATTGATCTAATCAGATGAACTGATTTTTAGTTATGATGATAAAATTGAAATTTTAAAGTTACATGTGAATGAATACTCTCCAAACAAAGAAGCTCTCTCTTCAAAACATTTCTTCTTAAGCATCAAAAGATTTAGGTTTTATTCTAAATTCCAGTTCCTTACTCAGCTGTTTCTGTTTTCTCAAAAGCAAAGATGTGCCTTGGGGAAGATACTCAGTATCCCAAGGGACATGGAATAGCCAAAAAAGAAGTGTTTCTAGCATTTTCCATTGAGTAAGTGGGTCCATAAATCACTTGACGTTTTCCTCACTTCTTGGATAGGACAGAACGGGATCTTTGTAAATTATTAGTTGTCATTTATTAATATTTTAAAAATAGGTGCAAGAACCCAAATAACTTTAAAGTAGAAGGCTTGAAAGATTCACCCATCTGTGCACATTTCCCTCTGCTAGAGAAGTTAAATGCAGGTGAAAGCCCACAGGTAGGCAGCTCTTCTCCAGCCAGCCTCATCTACAGACAGCCCCTTTCCCATCTGCAGGAATCTCGAAGTGTGAGTTGTCAGACTGACGGCTTTCGGCACCTCCTCCTCCACCTCTAGGTTTTTTACAAGGAAAATGTGCCCACTCTGCCCACTATTTTCCTGAAAGCCTCAAGGGAATTGTGTTTGAACTCTGTCCCCTACCTAAGGCTGATCTAGGACAAGAATAAGTCAAATGCTGATAAGTGACAGTTACTTTTTTCTGTTGACATTGTGTTGCAACCATGGTAGCATGTGCCCTAAATATATTAGAACATATACAGGGTCCAGGGCCTGACTTTTGAGGGTGAGCTTTGGAATGGCTAAGAAGTGATTGTAATCAGAAGATTTATTAAATTGCATTGTGAAGCATTTTATTAACCAGTATGATCATTCGATGCCTGTATTAAATCTCTAAAGTTCTTATGATGCAGAATTAATAGTATAAGTGCTTTGCTGTATTGATGGGTGTCCTGAGTTCTAGGGGGAGGCAAGGAGCAGAAGCGTGATGACATCAGTTTGTCTCATGGTAACTCAAATAGAAGTAAAAGCATGCTTTCCCTTGAGAAACTGAAATACTGATAAGACTTGCCAAGTAGATCAATTCAATTGTATAATTTACATCACATCCTCGTAGGAGGAAAAGAAATTTCCCCTCCTACAAGAAAAATGTCACCTCAGAGTTTCATTGATAGAAAACTAACTTTAACATGGAAGTCCATAAAAATGTAGTTTTATTTATAACAATTAGAAGCACATAAGTTTTCAGAAACACACCCCAAATCAGACCCATTGGTATGAGAATGGAAGGCAGCCTTGTTAAGTGATTTCACACATAGGTCTTGTTGTCTTCAAGACCAGATCCAAAGTGAGGCTCCAAACAACTTGGGACAGAAACTCCCATCTGTGTGAGTCTCAAGGTCTTCATCTTCAAAATGAGAATTTTGTATAGGTCCTTATCTTTAAAATAATTCCTACCTTATAGCATTGCAAGAAAGATTAAATGTAAAAGTAAAAAAGTATATATATGAAAATTCTAGCACAATTCCCGGAAGATTCCAAGCATACAAAAATAGTAGCTGTAACTATTCATACTACAAAATACATAACTAAAATTACACCTTAGACCAGAATCTTTGCTAAAAAAAATTTGCCTTAACACATCTAAAATACTTTCAATCCTCTAATTTCAGGCAGAAGGCACCCAACTTTCTATTGTCCTTTGCAGTTTCCTTCAAATAGTGAGAATAGAAACCATGTTCTGAGAGGATAACCTTCCCTTTGCATGTTTCAGTGTTTCACATACAGCATCTCACTGAATAACCCAGTGATCTCACCAGGTGGGTATTATTATGCCCATTTACAGGTGTGGAAACAGACTCAGAGTTAATGTGATCTGCCCAAGGTCATCCCAGTGAGACCACCTATGTCCATGCGCTTACACTTTATTCTATGCTGCAATTAAAAGTAAAGGACAATGGGGGATGTGGACTTAGACCCTTTTTCTACTGTGAATAAAATTCATCCAGGTCAATGGTTCTCAGTTTTTTTGAACCTCAAATTCTTTTGCATTCTAACAAGAGTAGACCTCGAGAAACTTTTGTGTATACCCTTAGTGCTATTTTCCATATTACAAATTAAAGCTAGGACATATTTTTATTTATTTGCTTAATTTAAAAAAAATGAAAATTTTAAAATAACAATAACTTATTATTTTAAAAATAATTTCAAAATAATAATAAACATGTTAACATAACATTTTTATACAAAATATTTATGTTTCCCAAAACAAAACCTTTTAGTGAGAAGAGTGATTTCCATTTAACATGTTTGCAAATCTTCTTAACGTCTGACTTAGTAGAAGACAGCTGAGCTTCCCTAGCTGCTTCTACAGTCTGTTGTGCTATGACACATCATGTAGCCTCTGAAAAACTTCACTGAATACTCATGAGACAATGAGAATGAAAAGGACAAATAACATCTTACTACTATTATAAAAATAGTTTGACCACTGCATCCTCTGAAAGATCTCACGGGCCCTTAGAGGTCCTAGCCCACACTGTAAGAACCACAGTTTAGGTGAAATCTTTAAAAGAACTGAGGAATTCCATAGCCAGTATCTGTTTGCAGTGATAACCATGTTTATCATTCAATTATTTCCTCATCCACAAAGTGTCTCTTTGTACTGTTCTGGAAATGAATGATGGAAATTTATCATCACTAGGTAATAATAAACATTGAGTGGGAAAAGGTTTAAAAGTAGTGTTATAATACTCTTCTAGAACAAAAATATTATAAAAATGTGTTATAATTACATTTGATTAACTCTATACAGAGACAAAAGTTAATGTATCTCTATCTTTACAAAACAAGACAGTCCTTTGTTGTACAAATGAAATGTAACTGAAGTATCATTCTATTTTAGAAGCATTAACCAAAGTGATTAAATTTGTTATGTTGCTTAAGTGAAAGTAGTAGTCCAATATTAGCAGACATGTACCCTAATAAAGTAGAGGGTACCAGAAATGCATTGGAAGTCTTAAATAAGATGAGGAAAAAAATATACAGTATTTGGATAATGTAAAGACATATTTTAAATTGAATCATTTTGTTATTTATGAGATTTTTATCTTCAAAATATTTTGGCTCCAAAATATATTTGTTCTTCCTTGCTTTAAAAATCTAAGCCCAGAAATAGGCCTTTGTAATCATATTTGGTTTTGTCAATATATATATATTCAAATTCCTTTTGCTTTATCATACTATAGAAAATGGTTATTTGAATGCACTTTACTTATTCCTAATACTTCTTAAATTTAACATGGTACTCTAGGTATTCTAGAAAAATCATACCTTATTTCAAATCTATACTATTTATTTTTTTGTATTTCAGCATATTAGCAGAGCTGAAGAACTGAAGAATCAATATCATACCAAAAAGAAAACCACTATGTTTTTTTAAATAAAAAAATTTCAAAAAGAGTATGAAAGAACCCTAACACTAAATGAAGTTTGATCCCCATTGGCAATTGAGCCAGACCTCAAAACAATCATGTAATTGCAAATTATGCAAAAGTCACACATACATTGAAGTTACCATGTGTTGGATTTGATGAGAGAAGAAATATCAGTATTAAGATCAATGTATTCCTCTCAAGCCAGTTCTTGGTTGGATGTTTTACATATTCTATAGTTGCTATTATCCTGCAAGTTTTTTCTAATGTACAGATGCTCCTAGGGGAAAAAAAAAACACCTACAAGTTTTGTGGATTTTCTTGTTTGTTTGTTTGTTTGTTTTGTTTTAAAGACCTGCCTGATTAAATAGAAAGCTTTGCTGAATAAGCACTGAGGTTTTCTCTCATTTCCCCAGGTTCTTTGCAGTAATAGCCTGCTTGAGTCAACAGATTACTGGTTGCAGAATCAGAGGACGCCCTGCCAAATTGGTTTTGTAGAAGACAAGTCTGAAAACTGTGCTTCTGTAAGTACACAGAATTCTCGAGATATTGTCTGATAAAGTTCCATAATTCATTAAATACACGGCTGGAAAGTATTCTTTTGAATATACAAAACTGGCTTATATGGACCATTAACAAAATCACATACAGGCCTGATGTTGCTACTCTTAACTAGCTCATTTCAACAGGTACATTAATCTGATAAATTCTTTGAAAAGAAAAAAAAGTTTAATATGCTGAAATAAAAAAAAAAATGACTGGGAAAAAGTTTCAGAAATAGAATTGTATGGTGAGAAATAAAAGACCATCCAACAGCTCTCTTGGATTCTTTTCAATATATATTATAAACCTTGCTAGTAGGTATTTTCCAGCATGAAAATTTTCCACCATTGTTATATGTTATCGTCATTATTTGAAAATCTTTTCAACCTAATACGCAGGCATGCATTTCAATATATTGGAGCTGAGCTTTACATACAAACCCTTCTTTTTCAAAGGAAGACATGTTCCTATAGATATTGTTATGAAATGTGCTTCTTCCTATATATTCTTCAAAAATATATGTTTCATTTTGATTGAAATCACCTAGCTCTTATAGGGTCATGATTGCAGAGATTGGAAAAGAGTGTTTCCAAAGAGGAGAGAAATGTAATGTAATTCTCATGACTAAATTGAGAGCATCAGCTCTGAGCTATTCCTGGAGGTAAGTTGCATGCCAGCATTTCTGTTAAAAAAAAAAAAAAAAAAGGAAGCTGAAAATGGGATGGGAGGCTTTTTATATATATAATGAGCAGAATTAAAGAACCAGAACTGGCAAACAGAGGATGTAAAACATTTCACACTGCACAAGAAATGCAGAGTCCATTCAACAGACTTAAGTCAATCTCTTTGTTTAAGCAATTGATTATAATGCTGCTATTTTTAGTACTTTTGATTTCTCATCCAGAAAACTGGTTGCTGGCTAAGAATCTTCAGGGAAAACAAAAAGGATTAGGTGACAAGTAATTTAATATTTACAAATTTAATGTTTGCAAATTCAATTTTGAGTTGGAAAATTCAGGCATTTTCTAATGCAGAACTCTACACAACTATACATCATAAAAGGGAGAGAAATGGAGAGGAAAAGCTATCAGTGGACACATTTTGGTCACAGTTGTCATTCAAGCGGCTCCTGTATTAAAATGTCTCCTACTTAGAGAACTCATGAAACTTGGGACACTAAACATTGTGTGGTGAAGGGCAAAGAGTTCTTCTCTAAACTTTGTGTTTGGGGCTCTGGATTTCAGGTCTACAATTAGAATTGCTAACTTTTATAGCCAAATTTAAGGATTATCATTGGCTCTTCCTATGTGCAAGAAAACTCCCCTCTTCCCAACCAATCCCAATAGAGTCAAATTTAGACTTAAAACTATATGGCTTTCTTAACTTTTGTCCCTGTATAATGTCTGATGACAACAGTGAGGTTGAGCTATTTATCCTCCGTTTGTGGTTCTCCCTAGTCTTTCTAAAAGAGGAAAAACCTATACACAAACAAAGAGCATATTGGAAGATTTGTTTCCTACCAATAGTTTGTAATAATTGGAACTTGCACAAACATTAAAAATTGAATCTAAAAAACTCCAACTCATAAGAGTAGAGAGTAGAAAGGTGGTTACCAGGAGCTGGGACTGTAGTGGTGTTGGGTTGGGGGAGGTTGAGGAGATGTTGGTCAAAGGAGACAAAATTTCAATTAGGAGGAATAAGCTCAAGAGATCTAGTGCACGACATGGTGACTACAGTTATTAACAATATATTGCATTTTTGAAAAATGCTAAGAGAATAGATTTTAAGTGTTCTCAACACAAAAATGATAACTATGTGAATTAATGCATATGTTCTTTGGCTGGATTTAGCTGTTCCACAATGCATATACTGTATATTTCAAAACGTTTTATTGTACACAATAAATATATTTGATTTTATTTTTCAATTAAAAAATAAAACTAGATCTTAAAAAAAATTGTACAGGACTCTAAATCTAAAAGAAATTTCAGGATCCCTATGAAAAACTGGCCCTAATCTCTCAAAAGCATTGATAGTCACTTTTCCTTAATTTCCAAACCCTCTTTCTTTCTGGCATGGCACAGGTTCCTAGGATGGGTAGATGAAAGTTAAGCCTCTAGAGTTGCACATTACTGAGAGAAAGCTGTTAGCTACAGGAGAAATAGAACTGAATTATAGATTGTGGACCAGGAGAAGGAACTGCGAGCAAAATAGGCACACAGAAAGAGGAGCCAAAATGATCAGGGAAAAAGTATTTAATTCCTTTGCAAAACCAATTCTTCACATCAGCATGAAAATGAAAGTGTAATTTAAAGGGGGATAAAAGGCTGTATTTTAAAATAATATTTTTATAAAAGTTTAATTTAAAAAATAGCTTCATAAAATCATCCCAAACCTAAGTCTATTTACAAAAAATCACAACAGAATCTGAGGAACCCTGTCAATGCTGTCTTGCTGTTCTGCATCGCTTTGTAATTTGTTCATAACTCAAGAGGACCCAACTCTAAGTTAATCATTCCTTCTTTAGCTTATTTCTTCCTGACCAAAATTAGTGGCCGACTTTTTTATATTCAATTTTGATTGGTGTGGAATTCATTATGATGAACTTCTATAGTGTTCAGATTTGTGGATTCTTAGAACTAAGTACCTCAGTGGTACCAGTGTTTTCTGAATTCAAGACATCTACTTAAAATTTTTATTGAAGGACAGTCTCAGGCTTAGAAAACATTCAGGGTGTTGTGTGCATATCTCAGTACAACTATTTGTTTCTGAGCATCAAATAATGAGTTTTAATTGTTTCTTCAGTAGGGAACTGCGTTCATTTCACAGCTAATATGAGGAGTCTTGGTGAAGAGCAATTTAGAGCAGCCAGAAATACGATAGGCACACTAAACAGAACCTTCAATAGCTTTTCTGAGGCTATTGAATATGAAAACTGTGCTTATGTGTTTCCACATAATTGCCTATCATGCTATACAATCTTATTTTCTTTCTGGCTTGCCATTCTGAAAAATATACATACTAATCTTCAAGGTGTGCATGTTTTTTAAAACCTTGTTATTTAAAGAAAGGAAATGAGGAAGAGGGTGATGGAGGCCAATCTCCAAAACCCAACAGCTGAGACATTATCTTAATAGAGGTCCTTAATTAAGTGGTAAGAATTGTACTTTTCAGTTCTCTTGACTTATTTTTTTAAATTAAAAGCTAAATTAGTCTTTTTCAATCCTCTATTGCTTTTTGCCATTTACTGGAATTTAATTTTTCATTTTTCAGGAAACATCTTTTGGTTTAATGCTTCATTAACATTACCTTGACCATTCACATTATTTCTATTTGTGGTTATTGTCAGGCTCTTTCCTTACAGATCATTTTAAGATGCTCAGCTATTAGCATGCATTTTAATTGATGAATCATAGTATTTAAAAATGTCTGATATTTGCAAATAAGTAATAAAGCTCTCCAGTATCCTTCCGCATTCTATCCATGACAGTGTAAAACTAAGAAGTTTTACAACTATTGTGTGGGTCTCCTATGCTATTGCAACCAGTGATGACAAACAATGACAAAATGACATCTTAGATGACTGAATTTTATTTTACATTATTTCTCCAAATATATCTATACCATATTTGACGAATACTCCACTGGATAAGTTGTTCTATGAAAGAATCTAGACTCACAGGATCAAGTAAATACATAATTATAGAACTGTGGAGAGTCATTTTAAATTTTCTAGTCCAGATATTTACCAAGTTTTCGAGCAGCTTCCAATTTTTTTCTTAAAAATATTAAGTTTGGAACTTATTTAATTCCTTAATTTTAGACTTAAAGAAAAATTGCAAGAAAAGTGCAAAGAACTTCCAGACTCCCCAAATGCTAACATTTTGCTAAATTTGCTTTATCCTTTTCTCTCTGTGTATATATGGTTGTGTGTAAACATATATATGTGTATATATATATATATATGGTTGTTTTTGAACTTTTTGAGAATGAGTTGCACAAGATGCCCCCTTATCCTTACATACTTCAGTATGGAACATGACTATTTAAAACCAGGATTGAACCCAAACCTGCAGAAATCCTTGATCAGGCTTTTAATTCAGTACCCACTGCACAAGGACACTCTTTAAGTATTTATTCAACAGTTTTTGAGAAGCTAAATGCTGTCTATAGAAAGCTTAAAAAAAACCAAAATCAAATGCTGGCAGAAGTCAGCCAGCCCCTGAGCAAAATAAAGCCCCTGTATTTAAGCAGACTCACTCTGTTTAGAAAGCAGTTTCAGCATCAAGGATTACTTGAGCAAGTAGCCTCCTGGGCAGGAGGGGGAGAGAGGAAGCTTTCAGGCTCCACCACCAGGAACTTATTCCTTGCAACTTCATCTAGTACTGCTCTTAGAGAGCAAGCTCATTTCTTCCATCTTAAGATGTTTCCAGGAGTTTTAATGCCCATCCTCCTTGGATAGGTCCAGAAGGCATCTTCGTTGGAGGCTTGCTTCTTAACACAGCTCTAGATAAAACAGAGAAAGCCAGGCAGCCCTGAGTGACCTAGAACCTGTCTGCGTAGTCTCACCTCATCCTGTGCGGAGGCTCCTCAGGAGAGTCAACAGCCCTGGAGAAAACTTTTTGACTCTCAGTCAAATGAGATTTCTACTAAATCTTATGAAGCTTCCTGAAGCTAATGAATTAGAAAAGTCACTTTACTGGGACGCCTGACACAGAGGGATGGTGGAGAAGAGTCACACATTGAAGCAATTAGGTGGCTCTACCTCCATGAAGGTGGAAGAAATAGAAACCAAGAAAAGCGATAAATGAAATTAAGGAGATTTTAGTAAATAATTTGAAGGCTAACATGCATGGCCAAAAAATACGGTACTCATTTATAGCCTATTTATTAGTAGCAGTAGTATATAAATACTATATATAGTACAGGTCTTAGAACTAGTCTATACATTTATCAATGTCTCAGATCCTGAAACTATTAAAGAAAAAGTTTTACAAGTTTACTTTCATTCAAATTGAGTCCAAATTCTATCTCATATGTTGTAGGTAAAATTATACATAATAAAAATTGAGATCGTTAATTTTTTTTTCTGACTCATGGAATTACGATGTATATCTAAGCATTAAATAAGTAGAGAGACTTCTAATAATTCATAATACAAGAAGCAATTCAGAAGTAAATATAGGTGATTAATTGTATGACTGGTTAAGCTAGATGCAACTACAAAAACCAATTTTAAAATGTCTAGGCTTCAGTAAACAACATAAACAAAATAAAAAACCAAATGACAACTGTGTTAAAAAAAAAAAACATAAGCAATATATTTGACAAACTCAGAGTGTTAATCTCAATATATGGTTTCTGTAATTCAGTATGAGAAATGAAAATTCCAGTAGCAAAGTTGTCAAAAGCCAAATGTAAGAAATTCACAAAATAAAGAAATACAATTGCTAGCATACTCGTGAAAAAATAAATCAGGCCCTCTGGTAATCAAATAGATGCAACCGCAAATATTATACAATTTATTCTGAATAAACTGCCTAATATTTTTTGAAATTATCGTGCCCAATATTGATGTAAGCACTATAAAAAGGACACCCAGCAACTGACATCGAGAGTGTTAGTTGATAAGGTCAGTACAATCTTTCTGGAGGGTAATTTTGTAATATGTTCTATTCAAAGCATTTAAAATGTTCATGCCTATTGATCGACTTCTAAAAATAAATTCTAAAAAAATGATCAGTTACATGCAGATTGGTGTAAATAAATCGAAGCAAAAAGTGATGTATCTAAGATAACAGAGTGGTCTGACTTAGAACACAGGTTCTGGAGTCAAACCACTTTGGTTTGATCCCCAGCTTCCCCTCTTTCCAGCTATATAATCTTGAGCAAGTTTAATCTCTCTCTGCCTCAGAGTCTTCCTCTGCAAAACAGAGATGATAATTGTATTTATCTCAAAGGTTGTAAGGATTAAATGTGTTATATCACTTGTATTACAAAGTGCCAGAACAGTGCCTGCACACAGTAAGCACCAGATAAGTATTCAGTAAAATTAGCAGCATATGATAGCAAGACTTAGAAAGAACTTAGATACCCAGCAGTACAGAAATGGTTAAATAAACTTAAAACATCTACATCATGATTACTTATGGAGCCTTTATAAACCAAATTTGCAAAAAATATTTAAGCACATGGAAACAAAGGCTCACAATGTAACTGTACATAAAAGATAGGCTACAAAGTTGTACATATATACTAAACAGCACGTGTTAGTGGATTACATGAAGGAAGGAAAGAAATCAACTCCAATGATTTGGGCTTGAGCTCCTAAGTGCATGGAAGTGTAATTTACTCTGTTGGGGAAGACTAAGGGAGGGAAGAATGGGTTGGAGGTGGGAAGGGGGATGATGCTCGATGTCCTTTATTCATTCAAGTGGAGAAGTCAGGTAAATATTAATAGTTGGGTGTAAAAGTGGAGTTGGTGACAAGATGAGAGCAAGAGATAGATTTAAGGGTCTTCAGGGTGACTCTCAGAAAGTAGAAACCAACCAACTAGGGGGAATGTGTAGATGGAGAAGGGGGCTTAAGTCATGGGGCTCTCTCATAAAAAATGCTTAATGACATGCACGTCTTAGGGTCCCCAAAATAGCCAGAGTATTATTTTAACATGTGAACCTGCATTTAAAACACAGAATGAAGTATTTTATGTATCTTGACATTTTTGTTGCTAAAAATACAATTAGATGAATAGATTTGAGTGTACTCTCAAAATTTGGGTGTTTGTACCATTTCTTAACTTTTTAAAAATTCATTTTGACAAAAGAATCCATTATTAAAATAGCTCAGAGTAGCTTTGAGTTTCAAATTTTGCACAATTTCTGTTATTACAGCAATTTTCCTCTGAGGAGAAAGCCTGTCAGTCAAGGAAAACCAACAACAATAAACAATGTATCTCATTAAAATACATTTAAGCTTCCAGGATATTGACTACATAGTTTTCTATTTCTTTTTAAAATAATTATTAATTTGAATTAACATGTCTTTCTTAATCAGTTCTTCCAAAATCCCAGGAAAACTAGTTAAAAGTAATAGTTTGTTTTTTTTTTTAACAACTTAGAGTCTCAAGGTAAAAAAATAGAAGAAATTCAAAGGTGAGCTTGGCTACTGACCACCCTAGGTTACCTGCTTTTTAAGTTTAGAGTCTCTAGATTATTATTTCTCTCTTTTGTAAAAACGAGACAAGCTCAACCTAAAGGTTTATTAGGAGATGAAAAAGTGCTAAAGGAAGAAGCAGAATTTCTGCCCTTCCATGGTGGATATTACACTTTTTTATAAACCAAAGACAGCCTTCACCTTATATTCCAGACAGCACTTGGCACAATGTCTGGTCCACAGCATCTGTGACATAATGTTGGTGGGACTTAATTGCATATGTGTGTGTGTGTGTGTGTGTGTGTGTATACTCATACATTTATATATAAACATATATATATTTCTGTGAAACTATAGTACTAGTAAGTTCAACCCAACCATGAAAGAGTGATCCAAAAGATCAAAACATAAAAGTGAATCCAATAGGTATGTTTGCATCCAAGCTTCAGATTCAAGACCCTCTACATCAGCCCTGTCCACACTCCTAATCAACCCTCACTCCCCCTCACTGCCCTTTTCACAGTTTTGTTAGAATATTTGCCATTCTGCAAACATCTGTGTTCCTTTGCTCATGTTTTCCGTTAGTATAGCCTTGTGGTCCCTATACACCGGGCTACCGACCAGTACCAGTCTGTGGCCTGTTAGGAACCTGGCACAAAGCAGGAGGTGAGCACTGGGGCAAGCAAGCCAGCGTGAAGCTTCGTCTGTACTTACAGCCACTCCCCATCACTCACATCACTGCATAAGCTCCGCCTCCTGTCAGATAAGCAGCTGCATTGGGTTCTTATAGGGCAGCAAAACTTACTGTAAACTGCACATGTGAGGGATCTATGTTGCACACTCCTTATGAGACTCTAATGCCTGATGATCTGAGGTGGAGCTGAGGCGGTAACGCTAGCGCTGGGGAGCGGCTGCAAATACAGATTATCATTAGCAGAGAGGTTTCACTGCACAATAAATGGAATGCACTTGAATTGTCCCAAAAGCATCCCCTCACGCCCATCCATGAAAAAATTGCCTTCCATGAAACTGGTCCCTGGTGCCAAAAAGGTTGAGAATTGCTGGTCTAGACCGCCCTGGAACCTGCTTTCTGCCTCATAAATTCTTACTGACATTTTCAGTACACCTATGTGCGTGAAAAATTTTTAAACGTTAGTTAAAACTTTAAAGCATTTCTTAATCAGGACGATTCAGGGAAAAACAAATCACGTTTTTTCTTTCAGATTAATTACTGGGAAACTTACTGTAATTTCCTACACTCCTTACTTTATTTGGAACTGACAGGTGATTTCTCAGTTACTTCAATATTGTGTTCCTTTTAAATTGCCTTGTCATAAAAGAGAACAAATGATCATCGCTCTTAATAAAAGTGCTATTCACCACTGCACTCTTGTATTCTTGTATGTACTTCTCTTCCACCTTTATACTTATATTTCTCCAACTTGCCTTTAAAAAGTAGATAACAAAACAAAAATCACTTTCCCCTCTCTTCCTGTCAAACCACCACCATGACCCTCCTTCTACCCCCAAACTTAAAAACCAATAAGAAGTGCACTGTCTCTGCTCTCTGGCCTCCGCTTTTT
Source organism: Lemur catta (assembly GCF_020740605.2). Classification (NCBI taxonomy): domain Eukaryota; kingdom Metazoa; phylum Chordata; class Mammalia; order Primates; family Lemuridae; genus Lemur; species Lemur catta. Next base: position 9,896,895 of record NC_059135.1, read on the forward strand.
ACCATTTTGCATAAATTGCTCTCATTAGTGTCACCAAATCCACTGACATGTTTCACTGCTTACATTACTTAGCTCCCGATAGAACTAAGTGGACTCTCACCCCCACCCAGCTTCTGAGAACCGGCTATTTCTGCATGGCTTTAAACACACTAGTCTGGCCTCTAATTCTTCTCCTGCCTCTGGGGTGATCACTTCTTTGTCTTCATCCTGGACTTCTACTCACCTCACCAGGCACATTAATGTGGTGTTTCCCAAAGGTCTGTCCAAAAGCCTGGTCCCTTCTTGCTCGCTGCTCTCACTGGGCCGTTTCACCGTAAGGGCTTTAGCCATGGCTATGAGTGCATGATCACCATCTCTAGGCTGTAGAACTGTTTCCCAGTGCCTGTTAGAGACACCCACCTGAACCTTCAAAAATACCCCAAACTCAACATAACCGAAGGTAAGGGTCCAAAAATATGTTCTGCCTCCCAAATTTTTCATTTCTATTGGTAGTTTTGAAATCTACCCATTTTCCTCAAGCAATAATCCTTAGAATCACACTTTCTCCCTCACTTTCATTTCAAATCAACTATCAAAGCCGTTTTGATTTTTCAATTCTGGCTATGCCTTTGCAGCTCCAATGTCACTATTTTGTTCCCTAAAGCCCCACATATTTGTTCTAAATATTTAATATGCAAAAATTAAGAGAAAACAAATTCAGAAAAAAGCAAAAAGACCCCAATAATCTTGAAAAGCTCCTGGTATCTTTTTTTTTTTCCTGAAATTCTGCAGCACCTAATTCCTAGATTTATTTTAGGGTTCCAGTTATATGAATAACTACATTCCCAGACCACCCCCCACCGCCACCCCCAGTGTCACAATTCCTCCAGGGGCTGCTGAGTCAGTTCAGTATCTAATTTAAGAAGCATGGCTCTTATTTTTAATTGAACTGCATCTTAATTCGAAAGGAGCCGATTCATCATCTTTATCCTAATTTTAAAAATGCCATGCAAAATGCCAGGGCAGTGAAAACACTTTGACACTGGCACACTTTGACATTGGAAGCAATCTCACAATACTCATGTGCCAGAGCCTAGTGACAGCACCAAAATAAAATATCAACTAGTGAATTTATTTATACCATCTGCTAAACAAACAGAATATACAAGTGTTCTCCTATTCTGCCAAACTAAGTGACTAAGCTTCCATTTGCAAAATCACAGAACCCAAAAGCTGTAATAAACCTGAAAAGATATATTGCCCATTCTACTTATTTTTCAGGTGAGAAAACAAAATAACAATGAAGGGAAGATATTTCTCAAGCCTACAGAGTAAATCAGTGGCAAAGCCAGGTCTAAAGCTCAAATTTACTAGCCCTTAATGCAGCGGTACAGCACTTTTCAATATTCTGGTAGATACCTCCCTCCTCCCACCCAAATATTATGAAAATATCACAAAAGGTACAGTTTCTTCATTATAGGATTATCATGTTTATTTGAGGCTTAAAAGATTTTCATTAATCCATTCTGAAGACCTAAAATTAGTATTATTGAAAAGGTCCTAGGTATTTAGCTTTTTTATTACTTTCAATGCCTTCAAGATTATCACATTTGTATATAAATTGCTCTCAGGTCATACCTAGTTATATCATCCACAGGCATAAATGTCATTAAGATCTGATATTTCTGTACCATCAAGCCAAAGCAACATTGTCCTCAGACATCCCATGCGACTATACCTACACTTAATTACCCAGCTGGCATTTATTTGATCTTAATGATGTGCAAACTATGGTGCCAAAATCTCTGAGGGCTATAGCAATATGGGCAAAATAGATTTCTGCATCTTAAGAAATTCACAGTTACAGTATAATGACTTCAGCACAGTGTAAAAATTATGAGTTAGAGGAGGCTGAAAAATAAGGGTGAAAAGTAGAGGATTAGGAGAGATTAAGTCTTGCTTGGGTACAGTAGAATTAGAAAAAAAAATCCTGGTGTGCACTGTATTGGAGACAGGCCTTGTAAAAAATGTAGGATTTAGATACATGGAGGTATGGAGAGAAGATAAAACCAGACAACCGGAATACTTTGGGAAAAGTGGAATAATGCAGGGAATAGTGTCGGAGGGTAGGTGGCAGAACAGGAATGAAGAGGAGGAAATGCCACTGGAAAGGAAGATTGAGATGATCTGACAATGACATTCTCTTCCATGCAGTAACAAGCACAAATGAATCCTCACCCCTGTGGTCCACCTTGGTCTCCACTCTGCCCTCCCGCCTGACATACACACGACAGAAATTGCTCATTTGACAATGTGAGGCTCTTGGTAGTAAATTTAAATGTAAGGCTCTGTTGCCAAATGTATTCATTATTTTTACGTACTCCTTTAGACCTGCCACGCCCCATTGCACCAGTGTCTCCCGGGTGAAAAATGTCATAAAACATAACAAAGATTAAGAAATTATGAAAAATAAACAAGCCAAAATAATGGAAAATTAAGAGTAAAAAAATAATATGAAGTCAAGGACATAGTTGGACAGTTGGTGTATAAAACCTTTGCCTTGCAACATTGCAAAGTTTTGCTCTGCACTTACTGGCAGGCAATTCAGAGAAGGAGTGAGTTTTCCATTACACAACAAAAGTTTACGGATTACTCTACATCAACCCTGCTTTTACTGGTTCTAAGACCTTTGGAAAATTTGTACTAAGAATCCTCAGAGAGAGTCACTATAACATTGTTCATTTTATTTGTTATGTCAGTATTATCTTCACAACAATGAGGTCCCTACTGCTATTTTTAGAACTGTCCCTAATGTTAACTGACAGCCAGATGCAAAAGTACCATCAGTGGAAGCAGTTCTCTGTGGGACTCAAATGCATCCACATACAAACTCCCTATGAGCTGGCTTAATCCAGGAAGATTTACTGTTTCTAGGCTAAGAGTTCTTATTATGAGGTCCATGAACCCCTGAAATCACATGAAAATGTTGAATGTGTGTCGGAGGGGGATATGGATTTTTCATCAGTTTCTCCAAAGTATCGATTACTCAAAAAAATATTAGGAAGCACTAATCTGAAGAAATGAACAGACCTTACAGATTTAGGAATTTCTCCACTAAATCTTTATAAATTGGATAGCAGGGAATTAAGAGTTAAATTATCTGACAAATATCAAGAATGAATGTTTGCAAAAAAAACTTATCTGCTCATCAAATCATAGTGTTAATGTACATGGTAGTTTTTAATATTTGAATTAGTTGACTGTATTTCCAGGGATTTAAAATAAAAATCCATATTTCTGCTTTTCTTGGAAATTCAGAACTAACAGGAGTATTTCTGCTTTTCAAGATGTCATCAAGCATTTAGAACTGAGCATGGTCTACCCCTTGGAGTAGGGCATGTAACTAACAGCTCACTAACAGCCCCCATAATATCCCTTGTAGCCTCCAAACTGAGTCTAAGAGCTACTGTCCCCCTGCCCAATTTCTTTATCTTCTCTCTCTCTCTCTCTCTCACACACACACACACAAAATGAGTGTTACATGTCTGAAAAGTGAATCAATTATTTTTAATATCTTTATGAGATATAATCCACATGTCATACAATCCACCAGTTTAAAGTTTACGATTCACTGGTTTTTACCATGTTGATGTAATTGTGGATACATCCTCTCAGTCAACTTCAGAACATTTTTGTCACCTCAAAAAGAAACTGCCCATAAGTCTGCAGATGCTGGCCCTCACACATAAGTCCACTGGGGTAGACATAGAGCTTGAGTCCATAGGGGCTGGCCTGGTACTGGGGAGGGCCTGGAGCCTGAGTCCATGGGAGCAGGTCTAGGTCCCAGGTCCATGGAGACTGGCCTGGAGCCTGGGTCTGCAAGGGTGGTCTTGAGCTTCAATCCAAAAGGTCCATCCTGCCCTGGGGGTCTGCTGGGGCAGGTCTAAAGCCTGGGGCGCTGAGGGCCAGCCCAATGCTGAGGGCAGCCCACAGCCGGGGCAGCTATAGGGTCAGCCTGGTGATACAGGAAACCAGAGACCAAGTCTGCCACATAGGCCTGGAACTGGGACTAGGGGATCCAACCTGGCACCAGGACGGGCCTGGAGACTCAGTCCACAGGTATAGCCTGGGGTGTAGGGTTGTGGCAGCCTGTCTGGTACTGGGCTTTCCTGGGATGGGCCTGGTTTTGAGTTCTGAGGCAACACCTGATGCACTCTTCCCTCTCTGGTTCCCACACTCTGAGAATACCTCTCCCCGCTCTGTGCTGCCTGGGGTTGGGGGAGAGATGATGTGAGTAATGTAAAACTATCCTTCCTACACTCTTCAATGGGTCTTTTCTTATTTCTTTGCTACACCAGATGCTGTAATCTATCACCTGGTCTCCTTAGCTCTTGTAAAGGTATTTTCATGTGTGGACTGTTGTTCAAATTGATGTTTCTGTTGAGGAGGGATGAGGCTGAGAGTCCTATTCCACTATCTTGTTGACATGTGTCCATAAAATAAAGTATTATTGGGACACAATCACACCCATTAATTTATGTATTGTCTCTGGCTTCTTCCCCACCATCATGGAAAAGTTGAGTAAGTGCCAGAAAGACCCTATGGCCTGCATGCCTAAAATACCATGTGGCCCTTTACAGACAAAGTGTGCCAACATCTGTTCCAGGGCAAGCAGCCAACATTTTGAAAGATAAATACTACTTCTCTGCATTGATGTTTTTGTATGGATAAGAAGAAAACTATTCCTGTTGTACCAGAGGAATCTTTCTGGTCTTTTTTTGCATCAAGTGTTTGAAGGACTTCACTCTCAACCATCAAGACTTTAATTGATTGGTCTCTGCTTCCCAATAATGTATGATTTGCCTTGAAATTTTTATCAAAATAACCATTTCGTAACAATTTCAGACATACGCTCTTACTGTAATTTCACATTAGTACAAACTTTCTTTGCTTTTTCTACTAGGCTTTACTAATTTAACTACTCAAAGTGTTCTAAGAAATTACATGTTTTATAGCATTTCCCCCTGACTTACATCTGAAAATTAGACATTTACATTGCGTTTTCTTTTCCTTTTGAAGAGTAATCTGGCATCTTTGGCAAGAAAGATATTGGTTCCTATATAAATATAGCTTTTGTTTTTTTGCAAAGCTATAATTATGAACCGTATTTTTAGTCCTATAAACCTTAATTTGCCATCCCATTTTACTGTAGCCTGTTAGTCACAACCCACCAGAAATTGCAAAAGCTACCAGAAAAAATTTCATATGTGGTTTGAAACTCAGAGAGAGGATCAAACACAGGTCAACCCTTTATAAAAGAAGAGTAAGTCCTGTGTAATTCAAAGAGGGTGTAATCAGAGTATATTGTACATTTCCCTATTGCTGGGCCTCAGATTTCAGGAAGTAAGTTCACAGGGGCACGCACACATGCACCTGAGCCCTAACTACGGGGCTATTAATTTTGAAAACCAGACACATCTGCATATGCTAAAAACGCGTGCTCAAATGTTACTGTATTTGTGGCACAAGAGAAATAATGCACTTATAAAAACCTTCTGATCTTTGAGATCCATTTTTGTGAACATATTCTGTAATTTGTATTTACTTCCATAATTATGTTCTTCCTACTTTTAATAGGCATCGTGTAACTCCCTGAAGCTACAGTGGTAACTGAGGTAGACATAGCATCTGCCTTCTCAGAGCCAGAATTTTCTTGGCAAAGGAATAAAATGACCTAATTTTTCTTTGAAAACATTGTGTATCTCATGCTGAAGAGAAGCTTGATTGGCAGGAATACATGTTTTTGACTAATGAGAAAGAGGGAGGGAGGAGGGAAGGGTGAGAGAGAGAGAAGAAAGAAAAGGAAGGAAGGAAAGAAGAAAGGAAGGAAGGAAGGAAGGAAGGAAGGAAGGAAGGAAGGAAGGAAGGAAGGGAGGGAGGGAGGGAGGGAGGGAGGGAGGGAGGGAAGGAAGGAGAGAGAATAAGAGAAGGAGAGGAAAGAAAGCAGACTCAAATAAAATTAAAGCAGGGTCCCATACTATCAGTGGTATACTTCTGACCATTTTAAATATTTCAAGATTAATTTTCTCGTGGGCATTAATATAAAATACAGATCATGGATCTGAAATTATATAAATTTACAACCATATAGATTTTTTGCACTTAAAAAATACATTTTAGTCACATTATATAATACAGCAATTTTTTGCATTGCTAATACTTCTTTTTAAATTATCAAAAATACAATCTGCCTAGACGATTACTTGACTTAAGGTCACAGGAGCACATTATGAAAACTTTGACCTTAAGATTAAATCTGCAGCACTTTATCCTTATCCACCTGTATGGAGATTTCTGCAAACTAATGTTGACCCTGCTTTGCTGCTGCTGTATATTGCCTATAATATTTCATAAAGTGGCTCTCTCCTAAGTTAACCATAAGTCATTGGGAGCAGTTGTTTGGTTGGTCTTCCTCATGGCACAGAATCACAATTAACCTCGCATCCAAAGTTATTGATTTTATGCTATAAAAAAAGATTTTAAGTGCTCATAGAAGTAAATGTGAAAGGCACATTTATCAAAATTATTCACAGAAGGACTGATGCATGTAAAGCCTCAGTCCGTTTGGTACTGAAAGTAGCAGGTTTGTCTGTTAACAGATAAAGAGAAGAAACCAAGTGACAATGGTCTAAAGGATTTACCAGAACAGTCTGCTTTGAAATTATGTGATTATTGACATGTTGTTTTAACTTGGAGAGGGTTGTAGCACAGCTTAAAATCTAAGCAATACATTGACACACAAAGATTCCTGTGGTCTCAGGCTTTATTTAGTCACAGTCTTTTATTACTCCCTGTGCATTAAGCGTTACATTAGTGATGCATTTTTTTTCAAGACTACCCATCTAATACTTATAGTTGAATCTAGTTGAATCACAGTTGGAAAGAGTCCTCCATCTGGGGTTATTAATATATGAACCAACATTCATTCAAACCGAAGGCCTTATCCCAATTCAGTCATGTGGGATGTTCCATTCCAGACCAGTACCCTCCTGACATCATAAGGAGAGAAAGAACATTTGCTCTGCCACTAATGAACTGTTAGATGGTGGGTCAATTATTCTGCCCCTCTGAACTAATTCTCTCATATGTAAAATAAACTGCTTTGACTAATTATTTTCAAAGTTTTTCCATCTCTGAGAGTTTATGATTCTCTGATTATCTGTTCCAATTAGTATGACTGCACAACAAGTGATGCCCAAATTAAATAGCATAAAACAAACTTTCATTATGTTCACAAATTCTGTGGATTAGGAATTCATACAGGGAACAGGGCAGGTGGCTTTTTTCTGCTCCCTACTGTCTGAGACGCAGCTGGAAGACTCAAAGGCTGGCTCCACTGAGCATCAGCTGTGTTGGCTGGAAGACTGAGGGCTGGAATTATCTGAACACTTGATTGTTCACATGTCTGACACCTGAGCTTTAAAGACTCAAGCAGCTGGGGCCTCAAATAGCTGGGCCTCCTTGGGCATCTCTTTATCTCTATGTGGCCCCTTCAAGTGGTCTTTCCAGCACAGGGTCTTCAGGGAAGCCAGAATTCATACATGGTGGCTCAGGGTCCCCAAGGCATGTGTCCCATAACCGGGTAGAAGTTTTATCACATTTGATGGCCTATTTTCAGAAATCACCAGAGTTATTTCCACTGTAGATACAGCCTGCCCAGATGAAAGGTGAAGGAACACTGAACCTATATCTTCTTGGAGGAGCATCAATGGTACATTGTAGAAAGAGCATGTAAGGTGATATATATTCGTGTCCCTACCACTGGAAAATACACTGTCACATCATGTAAAAGGAGCATCTCAATATCTTTGGTTTGGTGTGGATAGAATTAATCTACCATGGTTTCTATCTTCTTGAATTTTTATATTAAAAAATTAATGTTGCTAGTTGAAAGAATAATTAGTAGACACAGGCTGAGCAAGGTGGCTCACTCCTGTAATCCTAGCACTCTGGGAGGCCGAGGTGGGAGGATCGTTTGAGCTCAGGAGTTCGAGACCAGCCTAAGCAAGAGCAAAACACACTTCTCTACTAAAAAAATAGAAAGAAATTAGCTGGACAACTAAAAATACATAGAAAAAATTAGCCGGGCATGGTTGCGCATGCCTATAGTCCTAGCTTCTTGGGAGGCTGAGGCAGGAGGATTTGTTTGAGCTCAGGAGTTTGAGGTTGCTGTGAGCTAGGCTGAAGCCACAGTACTCTAGCCCAGACAACAGAGTGAGAGTCTTTCTCAAAAAAAAAAAAAAAAATTGGTAGACACAGTAAACAACTTTTGATAGCTACTTATATAAATAATTGGGCCATGTCATTCTGGAGGCTGATAAGTTCCACAGTCTGCAAGCTGGAGACCTAGGAAAGCCAGTAGTGTTGTTCAAAGGCCTGAGAGTTGATGGTGTAGATTCCAGTTGTAGCGTGAAGGACTGAGAACTAGGAGTACTGAAGGCAGGAGGAGATCAACTTCAGCTCCTCAGTCAGGCAGAGAGCAAATTCACCTTCCTCCACTTGTTTGTTCTGTTACGGCCCTCAACCAATTGCATGATGCCCAGCTACATTGAAGAGGCCCATAGCTTCATTCAGTCTATCAGTTCAAATGCTAATGCCTTCCAGAAATCCCTCACATACACAGCTGGGTTGAGTGGAAGGCAGTCACCCAGAAATAATGTTTAGCCAGCAATCTGGACAGCCAGTGGCCCAGTTAAGTTGACACATGAAATTAACCATCACACTGCTGTTGGGGTCTCTTTGGCTCATTAGCAAATGAAACCCCTTCCTATGTTTGGGCAAGCCCCTGAAAAACAGGGGCTTTAATTTCAAAGGTCCACTTATACATGGATTTTTTTTAAAATAAATATATTGGAAAATTTTTTCAAGATATGCAACAATTTGGAAAAAACTCACAGACAGACTATGTAGCCTAGAAATGTCAAAAAAAAAAATAAGAAAATGATAAATATGTCATGAATGCATAAGATATATAGATACTAGTCTATTTTAATATTTACTACTATATAATATATTCAAATCTATTATTAAAAAGTTAAATTTATTAAAACTTACCCACACAAACATTTGCAGTCAGGAGAAATGTAAACAAATGTAAAGATGCAGCATTAAATCATAACTGCATAAAATTAACTATAGTACATACTGTACGACTATAATAATTTTGTAGCCATCTCCTGTTGCTATTGAGGTAAGCTCAAGTGTTGCAAGTACATGTTAAAACTCTGTGTGATGTTAATCATCTTCACGTGAGGAGTTTGTCTCTCCAATAAATTTTGCATGTCACAGTAAAAAGTGTTCTCTCATGGATCTCATGAAATTTTCATCATGTGTAGGGCAATACCATAGACCTTGAATAACACCATGGGACTCATGTTACAAAGCACCACTAGTAATGCTCCAAGTGCTCCCAAGAAGCGTAGAAAAGTCATGATATTACAAGAAAAAGTTGAATTGTTTGCCATATACTTATAGAGTGAGGCTGTAGCTGCAGTTGCCCACCGTTTCAAAATAAATTAATCCAGTGTGAGGACGATTTTAAAAAAGAAAAAGGAATTTCATGAAGCCATCACTGCAGCTCAGCTACACCAGCAAGTCTGAAAACCTTGAACTTTTTGTGAAGTACCTATTTCTCTCATATTGAAAATGTAGCTTTTATGTGGGTGCAGGATTGCTATAAGTAAGCATACCTATAGGCTCTAATGTGATTTGAGAAAAAGTGGAATTTTATGACTGCTTGAGACAAAAGAAAAATAAAGAATCTAAAGCTGAAAAAAAAAAAAAGAATCTAAAGCTGAAGAATTTAATGCCGACAAAGAATAGTTTGTTAATTTTAGAAAGAAGTTTGATATAACAGGAGAAGCAGCTGTTTCTGACTAAAGAACAGCAGAGGAGTTCCCAGATGCCATTAGGAAAATCACTGAAGAGAAAGGATGTTCTTCCTGAACAAGTTTTCTTTTTTCTGGAGTATTACGGGGGTATAAACATTTTGGTTACATAAATTGCTTTTGTACAGTTTGAGTCAAAGTTGTAAGTGTGCCCATAGCCGAGATAGTGGGCATTGTACCCGTTAGGTGTGAATTTACTCATCCCCTCCTCCCCCCTCCCACCTGCCTGAACAAGTTTTTAATGCAGTTGAAAGTACCCTATTTTGGGAGACAAAATACCACAAGGGATATTTATTAGCAAGGAAAAGAAGCAAGCACCAAGTTTTAAGCAGGAAGGGATACACTAACTCTACTGTTTTGTGCAAATGCATTTGGGTTTATGATCAGGACGGTCCTTATCCATAAAACTGATAACCCCTGAGTCTTGAAGGATAAAAGACAAACACCACCTGCCAGTCTTTTCATTGCACAACAAAAAGGCCTGGACATTGAGAACCCTCTTCTGGATTGGTTCCATTAATGCTTTGTCCCTGAAGTGAAAAAGTAACTTGCCAGTAAGGAACTGCTTATTAAAGTTCTTTTGCTATTGGGCAATGCCCCTAGCCACCCAGACCACATAGCTCGACACCAAAAGTGTTGAGTGCTGGGAAGAAAATCATCTCGACAGTCTGGGGCTGGTTTGTCCAGTGACAGACTTACCCCGAGAGTGCCCTGAGGCAGCTTTGTCTCAGACCCAAAGGGCAGCCCTTTCTCAAATCCATGCACAGCCTCTCTCCAGAAAATGATTATGAGGACCCTGCAATTCTTCCATGACTAGAAAGTTAGTGGTGCCCCCTGCCGTTACACAGTGCACAACCATCAGCAGTAGCCCTAAGTCAAGAATCACAAACTTGAAAGCCTAAGGGGGCCAGGCACAATGAAATAACAAAAAAGTTAAAAGAGAATTCTTCTTTGAACCCATTTTCTCTTTTACAGATTACCCTCTGCCCCCTTGGATAGCCAAACTTTTTGAAATAGTTTAGACTTGGTGTCTCCACTGCAGCAACGAAACCCACTGCAATTAAGCTTCAGTTCTCAGCACTCCGTGGAAACTGCTCTTTGCCAAATTTATCAGGAACCAATAGACTTTCTTTTAATCCTTACCTTACTTGACCTCTTGGCTATGCTGGTACCTCTGTCTTGTCAAAGACTGTGAAAAATCTGAGATGTTATCTTACTTTCAAGCTAATAAACTAGTCTGTTGCTGTTTTACGATTGTTAGAAAAAGACACGAGACTGCTGGGTCAGAGAAAAAGGACTTTATTACTCACAGCACAAGCAGTAGCTCGAGTCAGCATGGTCGTGTCGGTCTCCCTTGTCTCCCAAGAACCACAGGGGTGACACAGCTGGGTCCTAGGTGTATGCCACACACATGGTAAGACTGCATCACAGCCAAGAAATACCAAGCTTGGAGAATTCACTGCTTTTATAATGAGCCATAAGTGCTAGACTAGATTCCTGCTTCTTGTATTTAAGGTAGCTATGCCTCGGAGAGTTAGAGAATTCTGGTACCCCAACGATTTCATTTATAGATTCCAGGACTTATGATTTTTGTACTTCAGTAACCTTCACTGGTAGTTCTTTCTTCCCAATTTAAATATTAAAAGAGAGAAAAATTGAGCTGAGTAATGTCAAATAATTTTACTTGCAGTTTAACATCAATCAGAGTAATATTTTAAAACTCAACCTTAAAATCTATAGCATGGGGAATGTAGTTCAGTTTCATTTGGGAAACCAATATTAACATATAAACATGAGCCAGCTTATTTCTTCCCAAATATTACCTCCAAATACATAACTTCAGGATGAATGGACAAAGGAAATAATGCATTCCTATAACTCTTCAATGGTTAGACCAGTTATACTGGCAATTAAAGTAGTCAAATCTTTAACGCAATCTTTGCAACCATGGATGCATGAATAAGTAATGTCTTTCCACAGTTAAAACTCTCTTCAGCACTTCATCATAACAAAGCCACCTAAACTCTGTAGTGCTCCCCAGTTTATCCAGCAATATTACTTTAGATGAAAGCTATAGGAGCATATTGAGTGCATGGAATTAATTGCTATGTTCTTAATATTGTCCAGTTACAACTTTTTAACCAAAAAAATACAAAAACAAAAACTAGTTCATAATGTAATATAGGAACTAAAATTCTACATTCTTGCAAATCATTGTCACTGTATATGTTAGTTTCATAGTAAATCTGACTTTAACTCCAACTACAGCAGGGACACCACCTCTTACTGATTTTGACCAGTCTGAAATAAGATATTCAGCCTCTCTCAATATACAAAATAAGTCATTTTATGACATATGTGATCAGAGGTGCTATATCCAAAAGTTCCTGGGTTAAATAAAAATTGGCATCAACACCAAGAAAAAATATAGTTAAATAGTTAATGGGGCACTACTAGACAGAGAGAGAGCAAGAGAGAGAAATCGATCTGCGCTTTCAGCAGATGCCACAAATGATTTTCCATGTAAACTAAATAATAAAATCTCACCAATAGCTTAACATGCCAAGCAACAGTATTCCCTGCTATAATTTTATTTATAAAAGCTTGTTTCTGTTCAGAACACATGATTTCTGCTGTAGTCAATAGGCTTTATTAAATAAACCTACCATCTGTAAAAAGCAATTGCCCAAGCAAGTTATTTTCCCTGAAGCATAACTAATTTCACAAAAGAAATTATTTTACTCACATCCAAAACAAATGCTTTTAAAATTTCGTTCCTTTTTTTTTTTTTTTACAGATCACCAATTGTTTCATCATGCATCTTTTCTTTATACCTGTATAGTTCTTTATGATGGATTGTTTTATAATATTATTTTATGATTTTATGTTGTTTCTTTTAAATATAGATCCACTTTGCATATTAAACAGGTAGAGCTAGTACTCACTTTCACAAAGAAACAGGCTCTCTACCATTTTTTAAAAAACTCATAGTCTTGGCATTTTTATTTTTTTCATTTTTAATAGAAACATGGTACAGAGACATGTGTTATTATTAACATAAAGTGCTGTGCAAAAACAATGACAACAGGCATTTTCCATGAGATTTCAGTATCCAGGATACACTAGGAAGTGGCTGAGACTGTGGGGAACAGGGAGGCACATGCCACATGGAAAGAGGTCCGGGAAACGGCTGCCCTGAAGAAATGTAGGCTCATTGTCCCCAGGGTTTGTTTTTTTAAGAGGCCAGAAATCCGGATTTCTTTATGTGAAATCACCCACTTATTTATTGTTACCTTGATTTCACTTAAAACATTTCCTATTCCTCAGTAAACATTTCCCAGACCGTATAATCGCTAAATTTAACCTGAGAATGCCCATTTGTAACCTCTGAAAGGAACCGGGTGATATTCCTTATCTCACAGGCTAATAAAGGTGGAGTCTAGATTCAGTCACCAGAAGATCTGTTAGTTTATCAATGAAAAGAGTTTTGTTTTGTTTTTGTTTTCTGTGGGGTTTTGTTGTTGCTGTTGTTGTGGCCACAGCTGATGCTGTTTCTCCTCCACCCAAAAAAAAAAAAAAATCATTTCTTGAGTAATCAGAGCATAAATACCTCAGCCCAAATATTGCAGCTATTACCATTGCCAAGCAATTTCCTTATTTGAGTCTCATATTGTAAACTCTTATTTACCAAGTAATGGGTAAAACTGAGAGTCTAACCGGTGATAATAATGACAATAGTGAAAAATAATAATGCTAACTGGATTCTGTCCTTATCCCCTATCCTGCTGTCCCTTAGGTACATGTACCTTGAGCCGATAGAGCTCACCTGCTCCTGTGATCCCCTATTATTATGTTATGTTATGGAGAAGGTTTAACACTAAGAAAGGGAAATCCACATCTGTTACATTGGAAGCACACATGTAAAAATGGAGCATTTCTAGTGCCTTAAAAGTTCAAGGTCTGCCCCAAATGCTGGGTGATTCATGGAGCCCTTATCACCAGTTTCAGCCTGTGTTCTCCTCTTAGAGATGAAGCTACTGCTTTCCCCTTTCATGCTGCTCTTGATAAGGTCTCTTCCTTCCACGGTCCTATCTTGATCACCCATCAAACTTCTGAAGCTTTCCTCTCCCCAAGAAAAGCCCCATGTCCTCCTGTCTTCCTGGGGAATGGCTCTCCCCAGCTCTGCCCCTCCATCCGGGCTCCTGGTGGCCGTCTTCAAGCCACCAATTGAACCCAACGTTAGATGCCTGTTGTAGTGAAGGATCCTCAACAACCATCATGCATATGACTGCAAATATGTCAAAGTCATGGAAGTAAATGTCACATTCCTATCACTGTCATGGTTAAAAAGAAAAAAAAAAGCACCCTTGTTTGGCTACTAAACACAAATGCTAAGAATGTATCCAATTCTTAATCGGATTAAAAACATTGTAGCCTTTTAAGACTGGGTTCTACCACTCAGTAAAATACGTTTGTCCGCTTTAAACCCAATGAACATTTTTATTTTCACATTTCTAAGTAATGATTCTTTCATTATTTAATTAATGCAATCAGGTAAAAACCAAAAGGCCTCAGGATTATTCTTTTTAAATATAAAAATGAGTTTTGTCGCTGATACACAATTTTAGCAAACCAGGAGCGAATTACCTTCCTGAGTGACTGAAAAGAAATGTTGATTTTTTTGGTCTTAATTTATTATGTTTAATAATTTTCCATTAATTAGTTTACCAGACAGGGACCATGAATTCTATATTGAATAAGAGGCCTAAGAATTTATTCAGTCTATTCTACACAAACAAGGAGTGTGGCTATGTCCTTAAAAGCTTTCGATCTTTATGGAAATTTAGACACATCCCTTCAGTCCTATTTAATCTGTTCGTTTCCTTTTTGAGCTCTTTCTCGTAGGGTAAGCATGGTGATTCAGTGATTAAAAGAACAGATTATAGCATCAGAATTGTCTTCAAGTTTTTAGTTCTCCTGCTCATAGACTTCGTGACCCTGGGGAATTAATTAATTTCTCTGCCCCTCAATATCGTCATCTATATCTAAATACGGTGTCAGTGCCAAGCTTATCTGGTTGTTATGAGGATTAAGTGAGCTAAGGTACATGCAAGCACTCAGCACAGACCTCAATAAATTGTAAAGCTTTTTACTGCTCTTGCTGTTAATATAATTATCAACGCGGATGGCACTAAGACACGCCAACCACACTCACTGAAGGAAAATATCCTGTGTTCTACACCTTTATATCTCACATAACACCTAGTAGAGTGCCCTCTGTACTTGTGCTAAGTGTTGTTCTTCATTGATAAGATAAAATTTACCATGAATTCCATATAGTAGCATCTGAATGAATGCTTTTTGCTGTATTTTAAGTTTCACATCACCTCAAACAAGAATAGGGGGATAAGGTAGCAAATAATAAACCCATATTTCTTAGTCTACCTTAAGATTCTGTTTTTCAGGAAAAAAATTCTCTCTCTCTTTCTCTCTCTCTCCTATTATATCAGCGTCTGCAGTCACTGGCTGGCATATTTAGCTGGCACGTGCAGTTTCCTCTGCAAGACCAAGACTGCAGCTCAGCCTTACCATTTGTAGAAATCGATTTAGAAAACGTTTGTGGAGAGCTTTTTTTACAAGTACATGAAGAAAATTACAAAGTGAATAATCAGGGAATGAAAAGTGTTATAGTCATTCTGGTAAACAGCTTGCAACTTCTTAGAAGTTAAACATGCACTTATCATGCAACCCAGTAACCCCACTCCTAGATATTCACCCAAGTGGAATGAAAGCTTATATTCATATAAAAACCTGTGCACAGTGACTAGATAAATGAGTGAATGGATATACAAACCATGGTACATCTGTACAATGGTATCCTACATAGCATTAAAGGGGAACAAACAACTGATACACAACATGGATACATCCCAAAAACGCTTTGCTGAGTCCAAGAACCCAATCTTAAGTGGTTACATACTATACAATTCCACACATAGGCCATTCTAGAAAAGGCAAAAATACACAAACAGAGAACAGATCAGTGATTGCTGGGTTTAGGGGTGCGGAGAGGGTATGCCTATAAAGGGCCAGCACCAGAAAATTCTTTGGAGTGTTTGTACTGTTCTGTATCCTGTGGTGGTTACAAGAATCTACACATGCATCAAACAAACCTCAAAGAACTGTTCACCAAAAAAAGCGAGCTTTTACTCTGTGTAAATTTACAATTAAAAAAATTGTAAAGTGAATGAGTAAATTCTCCTATTTGGGAACTTATAAACTACTAAAAAAAGGCTTTTCTATTTGTTACCATATAAATATTATAAGGCTACATAGCAGCTCTTATTAACAAATGCTAAGGGGAACACAGAACACTAGATCTATAAGGGTCGGCATTGAAGGAGTAAGTACATTTGTTAAAGACTGAATGATGTTCTGATTGGGGGGTGGGGACTGGGGCACAGGCAACAGGTGCCATCAGCAGCACTAACTGTGTGAGCAGAGGTGAAGAGGAAAGAAATTGCAGGGCGTGTTCAGGAAACACTGTTGGTCAGGTTTGGCCAGAGTTTAAGGTGTAGGGTTCACAACCCTAGCACAGTAAAATGATGATTCCTATCTCAACTGGGGGTGAGGAAGATTAAATGGCATAGTGTGTGGTCTAACATGTGTATAATGGTATAATGCGTGTGAGAGTTAAAGGATACAAAGTGTAACATCATATATGTACAGTTAGATAATGTACCAGGGGCAGTTAGCACATGGAGTAACTCACACCCTTTGCTAAGATTTCCCTAGACATTAGAAAAAAATAGAAGTTTGTTATTCTGGGAGGAGCAGGGTGCAGAATGGGCTGGAATGTGGGAGCCGGAGTTGTGGGCATCAATTGGAGGCTTTTGCTCTTGGTCACAGGGAATGAGGTTCTGAGTCAAGCAATCTGCAGGAACAAAAGGGAAATGTAGGCCTGCAACTCAGCGACTCAGCAACTCTGTAGGTATACAAGGAACGGAGACTAATTATTAATGGGATGTCAGGGCTGGGGAGGGGAGTAGAGTGCAGGCTACAGAAACTGCCCACATATCATGTCAATCTCCCCCAATCTGGGGTCTTTCTTCCCATTGGCTCCCCATTGTGTTCAGGATGAAGACGAGGTCTTTACAGTTACCTACAAGGCCCAGCATAGTCTGAAACCTGCTCCTCCCTCTGGCTTCAACATCCACCATTCTTCTGCTCACTCCTCACACTCTGACTGCTCCTCCTTTCAGCACCGTGCTCCCTCTGGTCACAAAGCCCTCGCAAAGGCTACTTGTTCCCTACCTGGAATCCTCTCTGCTCCTCACCGCCTTGCACACATCCCCCATGCCTCCCCCGCCTTGCCTCTGAGACCTCCAAATCTTTGCTCAGACTTCTCTCTCCTTTTTGTCAGTTCAGTGTCCTCTGGCACACACTCCTTAAGGCCCAAGGATTCCCCCTTGCACTTGTGATTTCAGTTATTACTCGCATAAGCATTCAAATATTTCCCCAAGTTATGAATAAAACAAATTATAAGTTTTGAACTTCAGACAATCATGTAGAAATAAAGAACACTAGGAAAGGAAAGAGTTTGAAAGAAATGAGTTTGCTTGTGTTCTGCTTGAGCATTTGAGGATTTCATTGCCTATTACCCTCAATAAAAATATCGTCAGTTCAATGATAGCATGTAGAGATATTTTGAGTTCATAATAGGTAAGAGTTATATGAATACAAAAAACTCTTTAATATTCATTACCTAAAGCATGATTTATAGCATATTGTTTTCATAATATATTCTCTTACGATATTATTACGATATTATAGAATACTAACCGAGAATATCAGAACATTTTCTTCCTTCATGGTATATAAGAAGACTTTAAAGAAAGAAGCAGGAGATAAAGTCAAACCAGTTTCTTGTTTCAGTCTTGCCTGCCTTCCCAATTGTGCAGTGGCATTTGAGAGCACAGGCCTAAGTTGTCAAATGCAGATATTCAATGCAACTTTCTCAGTCCATTGAACAAGTCAGATGTGCCTTTTTGAGCACGGATGGTTCGTGATTTTATTTCTTTCTCAACCCTGGGGGCCATCCAAGCTGCTCTCATGAGCTGCTACTCTGGTAGGCCAACCCACCTTAAAATATGCATGAATATAAACATGTGCAGCCATTCCAAGGAAAAAAGACCTTTCCAATACCAGCCACAAGGAGAGGAAAGGCGATTCTGTCCACTCATACTTCAAAGCTGTCTGATAATTGGTTTGAAAGCACATTTGTCAATACTCTGTAAGCAAACTTTCATTGACTTCATTTCCTCCCTGTGGAAATATGATTTTCTCTGGCTCATGCTCATATATCACATAATACTTCCTGGGGAGCAAAGTAAATTTTCTGGCTTATTTACTTTATTCTCCTGTTCAGTTTTAAACTGAAAAAAAAACTTTTAAGAAGCACTCAAGTCAAAAAAGATGAGAATTGCTAGCTCAGTGCCTAGGGACAGCAGGTACCACCACGTTATGCCAGGGTTCATTGTAACATTTCTGCCAACCAAACTGGGCAGGAAGGGATGGTCTAAAATGACACAGTAGATAGAACAAGCAATATTTGATATCACTACCAAGAGACTATAATCAACAAGAAGTTAGGGTACACTTTAAAATAACTTAAAGAGTGGAATTAGAATGTCCCTAACACAAAGAAATGATAAATGCCTAAAGTGATGGATACTCCCATTACCCCGACTTGATTAATATACATTATATGCCTGTATCAAAACATCACATGTACCCTATAAATATATGCAACTGTTATGTACCCATCATAATTAGAAATTAAACATTTTAGAAAATAAAACAACACAGACTTTCACCAAAGTGGGACATTTGACATGGTCACTTCAGTATCTCCATATGTCCATCAATGCCCCGGTCATTCCTCAATCATTTAGCAGTTACTTATTCATCATCTGCTGTGCCATGACTTTGATAGAAGCTGGGTACCCGTGATAGACCATGACCCTCTCTTTGAGTCTACCTTCTAGTTGAGGAAAAAACAGGAAATAAACAAAGTTTATGTAAATTGTGACAACTGCTATGAAGGACAGGTGCAAGGTGCTATAAGAGACAACAATAGCACAGTGGTTGGGAAAGGTTACTTTGAGGAGGTAGCAGTTAAGAGGAGGTCTGAAAGGTGAGAAGGAATATTTGTATGGCCACTTCTTAGCTTCTTCCTATCAGTGAAGATGGAATGAGGAGATCTGTTGCACACAACATAAAAATCCAACCTGAGAGCAGCATCAGAACTGTCTCATCAAACTAACATTGGCAGTTTCTCACTCCCAGGGTCTCTGGACTGTTGGAGACACTAGCAGCAATATATCAAATAAACCTGAAGAAGCAATTTAGAATCCTGGGGTCTTGAAGATTTATACGTAAGCCCTTAAATATTGCTGTTGGCATTTGAAGGAGGAGATTTACCATAAAGCACAGCTTTCATTGGAGCAGTAGATTTCAGGTGGCAACCTCAGCTCCCACCACTGGAAATCCCAGTACCGTCAGCTGTCATCCACATGCAATGGCACTTGCTAAGAAAGTGTGTCCCGGCTCCTCCTAGCGTCTGAGCTGGAACTCTCTCTTGAAGTTCCACTGTCACCGCTACCAATCCTTTCTGTAGTCATGGCAGATGCAGGGGGAGTAGGAATCTTCAATGTGCTGTCAGAAGCAGCAGTAAGTTTTTAGAGTTTCCCCTGCCAGCCACTTTGTTCCTTGAGGCTCCCCCTCCAGATGTAAGAGAAGTGATGGCATGAACCACAGGCCTGGAAATGGACCTTCCCCAGTGGAGTGGGGGCAATCCCAGAAGCAGGCAGGTGGCATTGCACTAAATACTTGGCATCTCACACTCATACTATCATTTTGTTTCATTTTCCATTTAAAGTGTTCATTTTCTCTTACTCTTATTACTCTACTATTCATCCCCTCTTTCTCATTTTCTTTATTTCTCCCTCCCCATTGAATGGGTCACTTTAGTAAATAAATGGGCTTAATTTTGATTGTGGAGGACAGTCTGAAATCAAACGTGTATATTTTATGAATCTCCCTAGGGAATTCTGATACCGCCTTCCTTCCGTTGCCCAGTTGAGAACAACTAAATTATTAATATTTAATCCCTAAGTTTACCTGATCTCAACAGTCTATGATTAAGTGATTTATTGCCAAACTTCTCCCCTCTCTACACTTGATGTTACTTTCTCCCAACAGCTCTTCAACCCATTGCAATGTCTTCTGCCTAATCCCTACAATTTCCTGAAGTTTGCTCTTCCTTTATCATTTTCCTGCTTTCTCCCATGGAAGAAAACACCCTGCCCTCACCCTCAAATGTGTTTTACCTGGAATGAAATATTATTTGAATAACCCTGGCTTAAAAAAATCCCATACACTCTCTTCCATCATTCGTCTCTCCCTCACACCCATGTCATCAGTCCCCCCAGGCTGTCTCTGAAGTGCCTGTTTCCTCCTTCCATTCTATTCCCTTGGCCACTTCTACTGCCTATATCAAATTATTTCCTTTGTATTCCTCTTCCCCATCACTGCCAAGGCAATAAATGAAGAAAAATTATTAGCATAATAGCTGGCACCAGAATTCCATTCTGAAGAAATCTTGTCTCTGATGGGAAGAAATGTTAAGGTGTTCCATTACGTATAGATGATTAAATACATGAATTTTCCCTGTTCTCTTTTGAAATCAAACTTAAAGTAGAACAAAAAGGACAAAGAAAACAGAACAATAGATGAGAGATGTCAATTTTTCAGAAAATGAAAACCAAACAGATTGTAGTAGAACACTGAATACTAAAAGACTTCAGTGGGGAATGCCAAGTCAATTCACATCTCAAAATCCAGGAAGTTATTCATAATTAAAAATAGGTGTCAAACACAGTGAAGGAAGTTAAGCAGGAGGCTGAAATGGGGCTGTTCATTGTAAGTCTATTCAGGGAAGAATTAGAACTCTAAACTCCCTCTCTGATCCTACATAAGAGGCCACCATCTCAGCAAAAGGTTTTTGTTCATTGCTGCACCTCTAGCATCTGACACAATAACTGGTGCATAGTAGGCACTCAACCCACAGTTTTTCAATAAATCAATGGAACTCAAGGCATATTCCATAGTAACACTAGTCAGGCTCAAGAGAAAGGTAGAGGGTAATTATAGTACTGAAAAATGAGTTTAAGTGAAAATCTATACACATAAGACCCTCGTACTCCTAAGATCCAAGAACGTTGATAGCCAGATTTTTAACACCCATATCCCAAGCAATAAATTGAAGACTTTATCTCTGGAGAAATAGATTGGTTGCAGGCACTGCAACCTATTTGTTATAGACTGAATGTGTGTCTACAAAATTAATATGTTGAAACCCTAAGTTTCAATGTGACCGTTTTTGGAGATAGAGCCAGTAAAGAAGTTTCAAAGGTTAAATGAGCTGTAAGGATAGGACCCTGATTTTATAGGGCTGGTGTCCTTATTAAAAAAAAAGAGAGAGAGAGAGAAAAGAATAAGAAAGAGACACCACCTGAGCTCTCTCTCCACCACGTGAGGGCGTGGTGAGACAGTAGCCATCTACAAGTCAGAAAGAGAGCCCTTGGCAGGAATCAAATCATCAGGCACTCTGACGTACGATGTCTAGGCTCCAGAATTAAGAGAAAATAAATTTCTGTACTTTAAGCCACCTAGGCTAGGGTAGTTTGCTATAGCAGCCTGAGCAGACTGATATGCTATGCACAGTGATAGTGTCAAGTCTTCCAAGAATATGGCTGGGTCCCCTCTAATGGACCTGCGGAGAAACCCAGTACTTCAAGCACCACTCAGGGGCTTCCAATCTGTTCATCACTCCTAAATATAAACGCTGCCCTAGGGAAAGAATGTATGAAGAAGACCCCAAAGGCAATCACAGCAACAACAAAAATAAATAACTGAGGCCTGATCAAATTAAAAAGCTTCTGCACAGCCAAGGAAACTACCACAAGAGCAAACAGACAACCTACAGAATAGGAGAAAATATTCTCATGCTACACATCCGATAAAGGGCTGATAACTAGAATCTATGTAGAACTCAGGGAAATCAGCATCGGATGATTTTTAAAGTCACTTTTTGCTCTAAAATTTTGTGACTCTATGTTAAAATAAAAAATATTAGAAACACATTTTCCTGTATATATTCGCACTTATATTTTGGAGAGTTATTCCACTTTTGTTTGTTATCTTATTCACGTACTCATAGTGAAATAAAAATGTATTTGGCAAGATCTGTTTGAAGCTCAAGAATATTTTTTATGCCTTATTGTGCTTTCCTTTCAAGTGGGAAAATGTTAGCTGGCAACAGATGTGGAGCGATGATGAGGTTTCGGAATGACAAAAGGATGAATTTCACCATTCAGTTGGCCTTGCCCAGACAGTGTTGTCTCTCCCTGCACAGAAAGGGGCTTCTTTCTGAGTCTTTTCCAAAAGCTACAGATAGACAGTTCACAGTGTCCTTCAATTGCAACCTGGAATTTTAAATCTCAGACAGAAAAATATAATAGTATTACAAAGAATTCTTCTTTTTTCATTTCTGTAAACGATGAGGACAGATTAATGGGTGCTTCAATGAGTAAAGTTAGAAATGTTGAAACATGAAACTTCACAAAAGCAAAAAACAGCTCCCTCCCCTGTGGCTGTGAATGATATTTGGTAGTGTTGGAGAATATAAACTGTTTGGCAAGCTTCTGAATTTCCTATCTATTTTGAACACTTGATTCCACAACCGGAGTTCAAGTGCAAAATTTATTTGCCATGATTTGTTAAGAAGCCTGAGCTAACTTAAACTACAACCTGAATCGTGAAGGCCATTTTCCCAAAAGTCATTGCCCAAATGAAGTTTAAGGGAGTAAAGTGGACAAAAATGTCAGAAATCCAGATATATATCATATTTACCCACAGAGACAAAAAATAAAAACAACCAACCCGAGAGTATTCATCATGCAAAAAGTCTTAGATTTTTTTTAATTTTTAAATTATGTAAAAATATTTAATGGACAAGTATCAATTATAAATATTCAAGGTATACACCTGATTATTTGATATATGTATACATTGTGTACTGATTACTACAAATTCATTAACATATCCATCACCACTCACAATTACCGTTTGTCTGTTTGGTGGGGGGTGAGGATGCTTAAAATCTGTTCTCTTACCAAAGTTCAAGCAAATAATACAGTGCTATTAACTATGGTCACTTCGCTGCATATTAGCTTTCCAGAATTCATTCATCTTAAAACTGAAAGCTTGTGCCCTTTCACCAACATTTCCCAATTTTCTCCACCCTCAGCCTCTGGCAATCCCAGTTGACTGTCTGCTTCTGAGTTCGATGTTTTTAGATCTGACGTACAAGGGAGACCGTACAGTATTTATCTTACTGTATCTGGCTTATTTCACCTAGCATAATGTCCTCCAGCTTCCATTTTAGTCATTAATTAGAATCATTGTCTAAGGAAACAAATGGGAAGGATTAGTTGTTATCCTTTTCACTGTAATAGATGTTCCCTCTCATATTTTCTTTTGTTTTTTTCCTCTAATTGTTTTATCTATTTATGTGGAAACTACAGACCTAAGAATTCCATTTTTTGAAAGTTTGAATTCAATGGTCATTTATTTAAAAAGGAGATTACTTTTCAACATTTGCCAGTCTGTTAGAAAATTTAAATTAATGAGTCTCTAACAGGTCCTGTGAATCCAATCTGTTAACATAAGAACCATAATTCGTATGGATGTCTTGGGCTAATGGCTTCATATACAGATCTAGAACAGGCCACATAGAGTGGTTCTGAGAGTCCTAGGGGAACAACACACCACTTTCTGATGCCTTTTATCAATAGTCAATCTGGATAGTTCTATTCAAAAAAAGAGAAGGACCTTTCCTCTCTTTGCAGCTAGATTCAAGGACAAAATCCTCTAATCCGACTCCACATCCCTGTGTAGAATCACCCAAGATGTGCATTTAGTAATTGTTTTGAGTTTTTATTTTTCATACATTTTATTTATATCAATGGGATTGCAGCATCATTTAATTATTAAAGATGCACAAAATACTTAGTCAAGTATACATGAGGTAAATTTGGAGTTATTTAGCATTTTGGTTGTCAAAAATATGAGATACACAGGTTAGATGTCTAGTAAATAAACTTTTTTGCATGTTAAAATTAGATTCACTATCATTTATTGCCATGATTTACAGTGTTTATATTGCCTTTCATCCACTCTAAAATAATTGAGCTATTCAGACTACAAACGTGACTTTCTATTTTTTTTACATTTTCTTTGTGCAAATGTATAGGACTTTAAGAAAAGGAAGAAAGCAACCACTGGAGGTTATGACATTTTATTACTTTAAAGGTGAAAGGAATAATCTTTAATGGAAGCCTAGCAGAAGAGTTAAAGCACCAAATTCTACACAATTTTAAAATGTAATATTTTTGTTCATGTCATGTCTGTAGCATCTTTTCTTATATCATAGTCAAAAATGGGTTACCTCATCATACCGGAGGAAGATTTTTGTTAATTAACTGATCAGCTTTTCAACATCAATGAAAAGTGCATTGTCAACTAATCTTTTAAAATGTTTACAATAAAGCTAACCCATATATCCTTTCATACATTATGTTGAGAAATTGAAATTACACATTGGATTCAAGTGGTTGATCTGCATATAAAAGGTGGTATTTACTTAATTCTGATCCACTATTTTTTTGTCTTAATAATAAAGGATCTGTTGTCTCCAGCTCCACAAGTTCCCTTCAAACAGCACTATTAATATTTAGAAATTTACTAAGTAATGACGATTAAGGAATGGTTGTTGTTTTTAACATGTCTACATTTCTGTTGTCAATTATAACTTTTTGTACTTCCGTATATGTAGTTGAATATTTCATGTCTCTTGCAATCACTCGCTGGTATTATGACACATGATAATAGGCAACGTGCATAACGCTGGTGCGCATTTAGATGAATTAAGTCATAAACGCTTCCAGGAACAACAGGGAAGTCATTAATTAAATGATCCATTGCCTTGAAAAACAAGGTAACATTCTGTGCTTATACATAAGTAAAAAGGCTTAGAAAAAAGCCATTTAGTGTTTTCATCAGTAAATAATGTTTTACATAATCAAACTGAAATAAATATTTATACCAAATAAATATTAATAGAACTTGGGTGGCAGAAAAAGTAGTTACAGTCCAGGAGACAGATTTTAGTTATTTTACATTCTCAGAAATAGCTGTTCTATATAAATATTCTTAGTCACAAAAAATATAAATATAGTATGATTCTATTTATATGAAATGTCCAGAACCGGCAAATCTATAGAGATATAAAATAGATTAGTAGTTGCCCAGGGCTGGGGAGAAGGTATCTGTGGAGTAACAGAAAGTGGCTGGAAATGGGTACAGCTTCTTTTGAGAACAATGAATATATTAAAAGCCATTGAGTTACACACTTTAAATGGGCATATCATGTGGTATGTAAATTATATCTCAATAAAGTTATATTTAAAAAATAAATACATAACAATAGAAGCAATTAATAAATAAATGAATAAATATCCTCAGGCCCTAACCCAAGAGATTTTGATTGCCTAGCGCTGGTGGAAAGCCTGGGAACATGCAAATGCAAGGATTCTGCCCAAGTGATTTTGATGTGCCACACAGGAAGGCTAAATGCTCATAGTGGTAAAGCCCGTTTGAAGCAGAACAAAAGTTTAAGCTTAGACTTCCAACCTGCAATACAGTTCATTCCAGCAGTAAGCCAGTACATAATGTTATACCTTATTGTCGTTTTGTTTGTTTATTTGCCTGGGGTTTTGCTTTTTTTTTTTTTTTTCTCTTTCACTTCTTTTCTCTCCTACTCTGGGCACTTGAATTTCCACTTGCATTTTCTTCTCCCCCTTTCAGGAAATCAGACTAGTCCTCAAAGTGGCTGTTTAGCCTTAAGACTCCCAACTAATCCCCTGACAATTGACAAGCCCTTGAACTTGGCTACCCTCTCCTTCCCCCTACGACCTCATGGGAGCTGGGAGCAGAGCCAGCCACCGCGTGCTTCCTTCCTCAGCCAGCACCCTCAGCTCCACCATCACCATCCAGATTCCTCCGGCAACTATTTGTACGACTATCCGTTGTACAATGACTTTCTGCCAAGATTATTCCCTCTTTAGTGATTGTAAGGTGTCAGGGAAAACAGAACTGTCTTCTCATAAACAAATACTTGGAGAATCCTGATTTAACGTTCCTGAAGGCCCTCAGAGGTAAAAATTATATTGATCCCAGAGAAAAAAATTAGTGTCTAGCAGGTATTCCTTAAACTTAGAGAACAGGTCCTCACATGATCAGCCTAGTACTGGCATTGAGTGGAATTCAACAAATAATTGCTGACTGATGGACAGCAGGAAATAGCCACCCTGGAGAAAATGCCAGAGTCTCATAAATCACAAAAAGGCTTGTTCTAAAAAACCACGTAGGAAAACATCTTATGGTATCATGTACTTAAAATATGGTAATTTTCTGTTATCACTTTATTTTTGTATGACCCAGACATTTTTTGCAAGCAGGTGAAATATAAAAACGCATTGGTCTACTGAGTTTCTGGCTTTCATCTGGTCCAAATATTAATAATTACCTAGGACTTACTTGCAAGAAGGAAACACTTGCTAATAACAAATACTTATAATGGAAATCTAAAATAAATGTAATGTATTACTTATCTGACAATTGTACATCAGACATTACATATAAGTATATCCTCTTGTTCCAAAAGAAATGGCTTTTAAGACAGCAAACATCTTAAAATGTTTGTGGCAAAACAAATCTTGAGTGGCATACTTATGTTTTTTAATTTATTTTTTAGGCTAGCAATAAAATTGGCTGAATGTATGTTTAGTTAAAAGATCTCTCATCTTTTAGAAATTTCTATACCTTTCCTGTGCCTTTTATCACAAATGGCTTGAATAACTATCCCAAAAAACTATATTTTGAAGATTTTTTTAAATACAGTGACAATAAAAAATAGCAGAGAAGTTTGACAGTCTCAAGTGTAAGTAAAAGTTTATATTTCATTTTGCATGATTGCTGCAATCATTGCAAAGCAAAAACTGGATACAAATGCAGTATTTTCTCATGTGGTCAAGTGTGTTCCAGAATGTCTACAGCATGGTAGCAGAACATTGATAAAAAAATTGCCATTTTAGTATCATTAGCCTAAAGGACTAATCAGCAAAAAATGCCATATTCTTTAGAAGATAATTCTGGTCCAGGGTCTTGAATCTAACAGAAGTCTTTTGGAAGAAAGGAAACAATTTTTTCTTTGGAAGCTTTGTGGATCAGCATTTTGATAACACCAAATTAAGAGATCCTGTCATATCCCACATGGCCAGATGGCTGCATTGTTAGAAGCTGCTGAAAGAAGGAATTGGTTTTCTTCTAAGAAAAACTATAAGCATATATTTGATCAAATCCAATACACAAGTGCCTGGAATTTAAAGGCAATTTGACATCATGTTTTGGTTAATATTTTCTAAATGGGATCTCTTTAAGAATGATTTCCTTAAAATTTTAGCTGACTTCAGGAGTCAAAAAAAACATTCCCAGCAGAGGAAGTCAAAGGTCTCACGTTCTAGGTTAAAAGCCCTGCTGTCGTCTAACTTCTTGCATAGTGATTGGCCCTTAGTGGATGCATAATGCAATGACATTTTTTGATGATTGCATTTGACTCTCAGAACAGCCTAAGATGTTGACTAAAATTAACACATGAAAACATAAAGCTATCCACATGTGATACGTGTTAGATGCTGACAGTCATCATCATCAGTTTTTTTATGTTTTCAATTCAAAAAGTCAAACTTTTTTATCTGATATAATAGTACTATTTTTGTCTGACTTAATTCTTATCCAAATAAAGCTATTTAGCAAATATAGTTACCTCACAAAAGTTGCTATGAATTCCAATCCCCTTAAAAATTATTCTATTCTGTCTTGTTTCACTAGATTTTAACCTCAACCTCTTTCTCACATTAGTTTTTCACAAAAAACATATTTTATATCACTAGCTAATAAAATATCACAGTAAAATTTTATTTTTACAAATACCTACATGGAACTTCACTTATGAAAAGAGTTATAAAGAAAAGAAATAATTGAGATTGCTTGACTAAATAACCCATGCTAAACAGAGAAACCAGCATATTGCCTAGAGACATTTACATTTTTGCTATGCATAAACAGTTTTCAAGAATATTTTATTAGATTATGTAAAAGTCAAAATCATAAAGTAGCATGATATGCTCCATATTTGTTCCCACAATATTTGATTTTAAAACTGTAATAATGATAGAAGAGCAGCATTGGAGTATAAAAGTTAGAGTACAACCACAAAATTAGCTTTGTTAAGTAAGAAAAGAAGCGTTTGTGTTCCCTTGGGATGATGTTGTGTTTCCATCTGCTTTGGCTGAGGATGTCTGCAGATGGTCTAAACAAGGACATGTGCAGACGCAAACCAAATGTGTTTTATGTGAAGAGAAAGGAGCTTCTATTCCAAGAAAGCCGTTAACACCTTTTAAGTGTCTTTATTACCAATTATGGCTCTCAACATTTTGTCTTTCTCTATTTTTTAGCAAATCCTTATTTGCGAGAAGCAGCAGCCAATCTAAGTGCCTTAAATAGGAGCCAATAGCTAGATTATTAGCTCAGTTAATTCTCTTCTAACTTATCCATATAGTCCCTTATATCTTTATTGGAAGAAAATTGTGTTTATTGACTGCATTGGAATTCATCACATAAATAAGGGAAATAGTTATTCCAAGTGTCCCTCTCTTATACACTATTACCTGAGACAGTGCTGCCACATCATTTATTCATATGTATTTACCAAGAAGAATTTATTGAGCATCTAACAAATGCCTGGCCCCATGCTAAGCCGGGAGGGTACAGCGAGGAACGGGGCCTGCCCGTGTGAACCAACACCTAGTGAAAGCTGAAGGAACATACTACTTGTATGTTCAAGAAAAAAGTTGATCACATGAACACACATACTTTAAGAAACATCCTTCCCTGGGTCATTTGGCATATTTGGATTTGTTCGCTCGGCATTTTACAGATAACTCAGTAGCATCACTGCGGACATAGGTGAAGGGTCAGGGCGGCAGTTGTGCTTTATCCTTCCCCGGCTGGTGTAGGGGGCACAGCCCCAGCCTCCCCACCTGCAGGGTGCCCTCCAGCTCATAGACCATAAAGCAGAATCTCCCCGGCTTTCTCAGTTAGTCACACATAACACTCACCCTAACCCTCCTTGCTCCCCCCAGAAAACCTTTATGCTGCCTTCCCATTACCATAAGTTTCCTGCATAACGTCCTGTGATAATGGAGCACACTCACTGATAAGAAGGTAAATATTAATATCTAATTCTAACTGGCAGGCCTCTCTCAACCTTTATTGCACAGAGAGTATATCATAAAATTTTAATTTCCTCTTTCATCCAGCTCTTTTTCTCAGCAGACAAAAAGTCTCCTGAATGATACCTGGTGTTCACTGTGTAAGAGGAAAGGCATTCTGCCTGCCAGCTTCGATCTCACTCCTGGAGTCCCTGTAGGAAGCACCTCCTGCCTCAGACTTCTCTGCCCCTGTCTCCTTCTCCTCACCTCCTACTTAATGCAGAGCCTCTTACCAGGTCATTGATCAACAGGTGCTGATTGGGGGAAAAGCACCCATTCATTTTTAGTGCAATTTTCCCTTTTTTGCTTTTAAATGTGTCCCCCCTGCGCTCCAAGCTCATCTCAAATCCCGGCTTCTCTGGGATGTCATTTATTATCGACCCAGTTCTCCCAACTCCCTTATCCAGCACACACAGCCCATATATTTTTTTATTTTGTTATTTTTTTTTTAGAGATGTATCCTGCCTCTAGACAGATCAAAACTCCCTGAGGGCAAGAGCAGTGCCTTGTATTGTTTGTCTTCTCAACACAGAGCACCAAGACCACACACCTTGGAGACACAGAAAACTTAGTCTTCTCATCAAAACTTCCTAACCTATACCCACCAGAGGCTTGTCCTGTATTCTCTACTTGGAGTTCAACATTAGTGGATGTCTAAATCTCAAGTAAACAGCCCAAGGTCATAGAGACTGAAAATTTGCTAAGAGCAATCAGGCCACATGGACCATTTCTCCAGAAGTGGATTTACGATATTAGTAAAACTATCAAGACTTAGGTTTCAGGGTTCTTAGGTACATAGGCCACCATCCAAGGCCCCCAGACAGGAGCTAGCAATGTATTCACATGGCTATATGTTTTTGTGAAAATTTCAAAAGTAGGATATTTTAACTACAACTGTCTCATTCCATTTAGATTCCTACTGCATCTTATCTGCCCTCATGCTGAGATTCATTGGAGTGGCTATTAATGGGATCTGGCTCAAGGGAAACTGAGTGGGGTTGTGTTTACATGAGACATATTTATGTGGCTTGAGGTCACTTTCACGTACAGTTCAGTGATTGCTAGCCATCCACACGTACGAATGACTTGCAGGAATACTTCTACCATCGAGAGTGGCGACTCAACCAGACATTGTGTCACAAAGTTTTCGGGTCAGGGATACCACCATATGAGCGTATCCTACAGTTCCTGATACCAAAAATATTATATGTGGGTAGAGGAGAAAAAATGAGATTTACATGCTGGTAGTTAGTTTATGTAAAATCCTTCCAGTCATCAGACACATAGAATTTAAATACAAGATTGGGTTCTAATTGATGCCTAGTTAACCAGAAGTTCTCTCCTGGCAGGCTTTCATTTGACAACACAGCATTGAAAATTATAAAAGCACCATGCATGGTTTTTTATGGTAATCACACAAAAGAGAATCAATCCAAATTCTTTTATCTGTAGAGTACAAAACTATAATAGTACTACAAAAAGTGAGTATGCATGCCTATAACAACTCATGTGTGAAAGAAATTATATAATAGTTTCCCACTGAATTTGACAATCAGCTGAAAAACATATAAGATATTATCAATAAAAATTTGGAAGTTGAAAAAAATTCAATCAACAATAGTAGAGGAAGACTGGCTTATATTTCTAGTTTCTCTAGAGAAAATATTCAAAACTGCTCTCATATGAAGAGATGATAAAGAATATATAGCCAAAAATGTAAAAAATAAGTATTATGGAAGTGTCCTGGGCAGTTGATTAGTTAAAATATTCCTTTTCTGGAAGGTTTAATGTTTGTGGTATTTTCAGCCTTTTTAAGTTTGAGTTTTGTTGTGATTTCTATTTCCCTTCTAAATAAATAAATTTTCATCTTCACATCTAATTTAGAATTTTTAATTTTGTCATTCCTTTTCTTAAATAAGGTCTCTCCAAACTGTATGCACATCAGGCCTCCAAAAATCTTGGATCATCCTCTCCCACCAAGATATAGAAAGATATGTGTGTCAAGTATGAGCAAGTGGTCGTTTTGCGTCTCGCTTTGTTCCTGTCTTGGCCCAGCTAGCAGATGTGTAGGATGAACTCTAGATGTAGGCAGAGTTTCATATTGTAGCCCAGAATGCATGAAAAGAGAGTTCATCCTCAGAGAACTAAAGAAAATATTGGAGGGCAGACAAATCATTCTAACAAATGCCTTCTTCAGCCTCTGGTCTCTGCTTTGCCCTCTCCCACTGTGATGCAGAATAATAAGAGCTTTCTGACGCCCAGGGGCAAGGTAATGGGACTTTCCTTAAGGTGAATGGCAAATCACCTCATCAATTCAATAACTGCAGTCCTAGCTGCATGTTATTAAAAGTCCCTCAGTACCAGTGGATATTGACCTAGTTTTCCAAGGGCAAAGTTTCAATTATTGTATGAATATTCTCAAACTGCTCTAGATCATGAACTGCTTCTGAGCTCCATCTACTATTTATGCTGCATTTGCACTGTCTGCAAAAGGACTCATGTCCAGGTCCTCCCCATGTCCCCAACTTATTAAGCAAGAGGAAAAGAACCTGAGAATGAGAGTGTGGGTCCTCTCATGCCCTTCCCGATCCTTAGTGCCCATCGAGTTATCCTGAACAAGCAGATGCTGCATCCCGGGGACGCGCTGCAAGGATTATCCTATGAGCCCATGAGACTTGAGGAAATCTCCCATTATTTGGGAAGAAAATAGTAATGATCTTACATTTCAGCAGTGCATAAACTATTTTAACGTTTAAAGCCTTTCATGAAGTCTTTCAATTATGTTTTTTAACCACAAAGAAAAAAAAAGGATGGACTGTGAGAAACCATGACCCCAAACAGTAACTGAAATCAGAAAACACCACATGTATTTGCAGGCATCTAATAAGTTCAAACTTCTAACTAAATTCTAGATAATTAACGTTCGAGTATTGTATGATCAAATAAAAGCCTTTGGATGATTTTTAGCATAATATTACGTAAAACCTCATTCACATTATCTCCTTAACACAAACCTAGTCAGACCTTATTTCTAACACTTCCCTTTCTCTAGGCCTACTTTGCAATCAGATTCTCTTACTCCCTGTTTCTTGACAGCATGTTGCACTTTCTTACCTTCAAGCATCACTCATGCTCTCTGACCCATCCCCTGCCCAACAGAAGTCTTTTTTTATCTTTCAAAAACATAACTCGCCTCTTTGAAACTTTTTCTTAAGTTTTCTTCTCCATTGCCCCGTTTGAACGGCCATGGTAGTTTTCTGTCTGTGTGATGTGTTTGGGACTTAAATTATAGTCATGGGTCACTTAACGACAGGCATATGTGTTCTGAGAATTATGTCATTAGGTGATTTTGTCCTTGTACGAACATCACAGAGTGCACTTACACAAACCTGGATGGCACAGCCTACAACACACCTACGCTACATCTATATCATATAGCCTATTGCTCCTAGGCCATAAACCTGTACAGCATGTTCCTGTACTGAATACAGGAGGCAATTGTAACACATGGTAAGTACTTGTCTGTCTAAACATATCTAGACATAAAAAAATGGTGTAGTAAAAATTCAGTATTATAATCTTACAGAACCATAGTTGTATATGTGGTTCGTTGTTGACCAAAACATCATTATGCAGCTCATGACTGTATGCACTTCTTTCATTGCTGTTCAAGGTTATTATTTAATAATATAGCTATTGTTTTTAGACTAACTTGTTCAGACATTTATCAAAGATGGCTAACAAAGAGGCCAATTACATAACATGGTTAAATAAATTAAAAGAACTAAAACAATGAGGCAAAGAGAAATCCACTTGTTATGCACTTTATTAAAAGTGTGTAGAGAAAGGGAGCAGGAAGTGAGAAGAATAAGGAGAAAAATTGAGAGATTGCTCATTGCAATTATAAATAGAGGCTTAGAGCGTTACAAAGTTTTTTTTCCTATTCCATGAGATTCAGTAACACCTCATAAACCTAAAGATTTTGTTGTTACATTGTCTCGAATACACCAAGACATTTCTTAGTGTTGGGCCACGTAAGGAAGAGGACAATTGCTAGGACTAGTAGGAGGCTGAGTAGTGTGTCAGAGATCTACATAGAAGCCCAAAGGCAAAATGACTGTTTCTTTGCCAAACTATCTAAACTGCATAGGATTCTCAAATCATTTGCCCCAAACTGATTCCTGCTTTCTTTCTTCTAAAAGGCCTGTTGGGTTTTTACCTTAATTAACTGTTTTTGCCCTCTTTCCCAGGTCTGCTTTGTGAACCTGGATGTGAACAAGGATGAATGCAGCACAGAGCACCTGCAGCAGGTAACACTTTGAATTCGAGCTGTCCAGGAGCTCATCACAAGGGCTATGCAACATGATTTCATCTGCAAATGATGCTCATTTTGTAGGAGACTCTTTAGATGGTTTCATCATAGCCCATTCATTTCCCTGGCCCTTTCCCTGCTACCTTCCTGTTCATTCTTACATTTGTGAAGCTTGCTTTCTTTCCCGTGTAGGCAGAACTGTCAAAGCAGCCTCACTTTCTCTTGCCCATCCGTGATTCAGAGTGACTTTCTCTGCTCTTCCCTTCCTCTATACTCTAAAACACCCTGTCCGGGATGATTTTTCTGAGATTTCTCCAAAACTGGCTTGATACCAGCCAGCCTTTCCCTTTGTCTCGCAGTTTCACATCTTCCTGCTGCTTTCATCAAATGTTTTATCTTTAACCTTGGTTTCCCTGTCTTACACTCATCCGGGGCTTGAACTTTTTGCATCCTGTAGCAGCTAAATTTCCCAAGCACATCCAAGGTTGTGAGAACCCTGATGTAAATCCTCAAAAACATGCAAGGACTTGAAAGTATGCTCGGTCCTCTGGAGTCAGAGCCTGCTGATACAATGGGAAGAATTAAGTGGCGTGGTACGATTGTGATTCCATGCACAACACTGACGATGGTTGGAGCTCATCGCTTGGTATAATACTCTTTATGTCTAGCAGCACACCAATTGCAGCTTGACTATCGGAACAGTAGATCTGCAATTACTCAGTCACTCCTATGTCGACAACACTGCACCTGAAACTTCTCAAACCCAGCTGCCCACACAGATTACCCATTACACATTTTCAGCAAGCTCCAAATAGCATCATCCGTGTAGTACTGAGAGATTTTCAAAAGAAATTGTACAGATAATTTAATTTGATAGAATTATGGTACAGAGTTCATCAAAGAGAGAGCAGGGAGGACCAAAGCAAGTTGGCATCTAAAAATGGTGTGTGTGTTAATGTGAGTCATTTGAGACAATCTTCTGCTATGGCTAAGAGCAAACACTTTGGCACTGATTTAGCTACATGAACTTGTGCAAGTTACTAATCTCCTCTGGGCCTTAGGTTGCTCATGTGTAAAATGAAAGCAATAATGGTGCTTAATCCATACAGGGTTGTTGTGAGGATTCAATGAAGTAAGATTTAACATACATATAGTTTTTAGCCTAGTGCTTAGTATATAATCAGAGTGAATCAATGTTAGTCATAATTTTTTATTATTTTGACTTTATTATAACAGAAGATTATTAGTAGACAATTATCTTGTTCAAGGTCTTAAGAGGGGAAATTTTTCCAAAGTACTATTTATACATACAGTGTGATAGTAATTATTAATACTAAATATTTACTTTGGAAAATTACAACTAAGCAGTTTTTAAAGCTTAAATTTTCTATTCCAATCTAGATGCTTATGCTTTAATTTTATGAAATTTCTTCTAGTAATAATCTTAGTAGATTATGTAATCTGTAGTATGAACACTTATGAGTAAATTATTTTTGCAAACAAAGAAGTTTCTGAGTAGCGTTTTGGAAGTGAAAAGAAATCATCTAAACTAATAAAGATTCCTGCCCTACAGAAGTTGGTCAACGTTTCACCAGATCTTCCAAAACTTATCAGCTCCATGAATGTCCAACAGCCAAAAGAAAATGAAATTGTCCTCCTAAGTGGGTTAGCATCTGGCAATCTCCAAGCAGATTTTGAAGTTTCACAGGTAAGAAATATAAGTTCTTGATAAGCCATTCACTTAATAAGTTATCTATAGTTAGCTCTGCATAAATCGATATGAACCCAAAACAGATGCTACACATAAGCTCTGTTGCATAAAATCAATAATGTATTTGTATTCAAGAATAGTCTTCATTTGTATTTTTCCTAATATTGCCCCATAGAGTTTGACAGAGCTTCCCTTATATCAACTCCTAAATTCTATTATCTTTTCAAATTTATGTTGCTAGACTCAGTAGGCATTCATTAGTTAGCCTGGTTTTCTACAAATCTACTAAATAATCAAAAACAGAGTAATCTGCTCTTTTAGTAACAGTACCAAAATTCTTATTCATACCATGTGATCCCGGAATCCCACAACACTATCTTTCTGGATGTTACTTATTCCTTAGGAGATATCGAACTAGCCAAATTAGTAAATACAAAATGGCAGCCCCAAGGATGGAAAGGGAGTTTCCTGGACCCAAAGAATAAAATCCACAGAAAAAAGCAATGTTAGTAAATATAAAGTAGAAACTAAAATACTATCATTATCATTCAATGCATTAATGTTCATTCCTATTGTATAAGTCACTATAACTCTATTTTGAAGAAATATAGGTAAATAGGCAAACTTGTTTAATTAATTTATAAGAAATACATATATAATATACATTATAGTGATATAAAATAGCTCCAGAGTAAAATGAGGGGCATCTATTTTCTATCAAATTGTTCTTCCTTGGATTTTAGTTTTGCTCTCAGTTTTTAAAGTCTTCTTTTATCCTTCAACCCTTCAAAATCTCAAAGAGCCCAGAAGATCATCCACTATTTCGTGCTCTACTCCAGATGTTTTGTGAAGATCTACCCACAGCCCCTTACAATTTGCTAATCAAGACATCAATCTAATATTTTTTCCTTAGTGAGAAGTTTCGTTTTCTGAAAAAAATACAGAAAATGATTCTAAATTCCGTCTATGTTAGGCAAAGCCATGATGACCAGAAATAATATTTAGACCTGTGTTTATATTTCCTCTGCTGCTACTCCCTGGTGTTAAGCTCTTACCAACCAGTTAAAATGTTTTTGCCTCATCTAGGGCAGTACTCACCAATATAACAAATGAAACTTCAGGTAGAGAAGCCCAAGTAGAAAACTAACTCTCCTGGGAGTCAAAAGCTTTGCTCCTTTCCTGCTAAATTAAGGCAGAAGACAAGCAATATCTCTTGGCCCCTGGCCTGAGCAAATATCTGCGTAACAGTGTAACAGTTTTCATTAATAAAGCAAGAATCTCACTGTTTATTATAACTTGAATCTTGCTAGCCAGAGAAGCAAAAAAACAAAATAAATGTCATTTTGGATTTGAAACCAGAGGATCTGGATTTTTCTGAGCCTTGGTTTGCCCATCTGTGACATCAGGATAATAATGATTTCTATTTTACAGGATTACTTTGAAGAATGAAATGAAATAGGTAAAAAGCACTTTGACTAAAACAATATTTTAGTTTTTGTTACTAAAAAAGGAGGCAGGGTAAATATTTTAAGAAACCAAACATTTTCCAGAAAAATACAATTGAAATTATATTTGTCCTCTGGAAAATCCTATTTCAGAGAAAATGCTTTATCTCCAAATTTCAAAATACATAATTGTTTTTAAAGCAAAGTGATAAGTCAATTAATAAATGAGGAGGCTTTATT
Source organism: Lemur catta (assembly GCF_020740605.2). Taxonomy (NCBI): domain Eukaryota; kingdom Metazoa; phylum Chordata; class Mammalia; order Primates; family Lemuridae; genus Lemur; species Lemur catta. The sequence goes on from NC_059135.1 coordinate 9,934,046, forward strand.
TCTAGGTAATCAGATCTCCCTGACTTTGTAGCTACTCATGAGGCTTGTGTACCATAAATTTTACGTGAATCCTAAGTAATTTGTGATTTGTCAACAAATTGTATATTTTGCCTTTGAAATAGAGCAGAGTGAAGATTTTATTTCCCTTTTCTTTATAAAATTAACAGATTTATTTAAAACTACTTCTGCTTTATAGAGCACATCCCCTAACTTTTGACAAGTACACGTATTACTGGGAAATCCCAGCTTTCTTTCAATATCTCTATGAAAATTGGTATTGACATTAATTACATCTGACCTTGAGATAAACTTGCTAGACTCTGATTAATCCCAGTTAGGATTCTTAATTAAACACAGCAGGAAATTGGCTTAAGCACAAAGAGAATGTATTGTGTCAGGTAACTAAAAATCTCCAGTGGGTAGATTAGATACAGGGACTTGAACAATGTCACTGGATTTTCTTGTGGCCTCTTTCCTGCTTTCTCTCCTTTGGCCCCATTATCAGACAAGCTCTTCCCACAATGAGGCAATATATATTTTTGGAGTCAAGTAGAGAAAGAAAGTAAATGTCCTTCCCAAGTGGCTCCCAGCAGAAGTTTCATTGTGTCCTATTATCTGTCATATGTCACATGCCCATTTCTGAACCTATCATTATGGCCTGAGGAATGCATTGTTCAGATTGGCCAGGCCTGAGTCACACGATCACCTCTGGAGCTGGGGGTGAGTTAACTCTGTGTGAATTACTTGGACTGTGAGTGAGGCAGAAAATGGTGCCCCCCAAGGTATGAGAACAAGAAGAAAAGTAAATGATGCTGGGTCACAAAAGCAACACAGATACTCTTTGGGATTAGGAAAGTTGAATTGCCAAGGACACATTGAAGATCTTCCATCAAGAGAGGTGATGAAGACCACCTTAACATTCGCCTCAGCTTGACTGAGCTCTAGACAGGCTCTTCCCGACTCCAGACTCTGACCTCCCTTTTCTTAGAACATTCAACCTAGAAAACATATAATTGTAAATTCCCTCCCTTTCCCTGCCCCTTTAAAAGGTAAATCTTTTCCAAAAGCCTCTTGCCAGCTTCACACACAGGAATGTGTGTAAGACTTGGACCCGGGAGTTGTCTCTGAAATATAATCATCAAGAAAGACGGTGCCCCAACCTCCCAGTCTCTGTGGGCACACAGGAGCCTAATGTCTGTGGGAGCCTTGCTCCAAGTTGTAAAACTACTACCTCCTGCTGTGAAGATACAAGAAAGTTTACTGTTCCTTTGAATAAAGCCACCTTGTTGCCTTTTGTTTCAGTGGAGTTGTGGTCCAACTCAGTTCTGATCTCTCTTCCCTATTTCAATAGCCTTGAATAAAATCTTCCTTGCCTATTTAACTTTGCCCAGTGCAATTTTTGCTTTGACCAGGAGAAACTAAAATATATAATACAGCTGGTCTATTTTCCCCTAAATCAAACTTTCTTCCAGGTACCCTGTGTTCCCAAACAACACTTGAATTTTTTTCAAGCAATCCATCAATATAAGCTCAGAAGATATTTCAAATATTTTAAAGGTCCCCACTCATTTTAACGGGAGAGGTTGGTGGAAAGAGAAAGGTCAGCACAAATAGTCTTTTATTTTGCTTAAATTCCTTCTTTTCTCTCCACTTTTAGTGCCCTTGGCTGCCAGATATCTGCTTGGTCCAATGTGCAAGAGGTAACAGACCAAACAGTACCAATTGCATCATCTTTGAAATCAACAAATTTTTGATTGGTCTGGAACTGGTGCAGGAGCGGCAGCTCCACCTGGAAACAAACGTCTTGAAACTGGAGGATGACACAAACTGTTCTTTATCCTCAATTGAGGAAGACTTTCTCACCGCGTCTGAGCACTTGGAGGAGGAAAGCGAGGTGGAAGAATACAGGAATGGTGAGAACTTTCCAATAAAACAAATGTGCATCTTGAAATTAGTCACCATATAAAAATGTCTGGGTGAGATTTCAGAAAAGTTTCAGGCCCCGTCAGTGTGGCTGACACATCACAATCGTTACTTGCTAAATTTTAAGGAAGGAAGGAGGAGAGCACACCGGTGAAGATGCTGACAAATGCACTTAGCAGACTTAATGGTCGGATGGATCCAGACTCCCCAACGATGCCTTAGGGATGCCAGAGGAAATCTGTGTGCTTTAAAGAGAAATCCTCCTGCCTGCCAAGAGATGGAGGAGATCACTGGGAGGAAAGTTAACTTCCCTGAGATTTCCATACAAGCCATATTTTAGTTGGAGCCAAGTTGGACTGGCCTGGATTTGAATCTCAGCACTGCCACTTTGAGGCTGTGAGACCTGGGGCCAGTTATAGAATCTTTCTGAGCCCCAGTTTCCTTACCTGTAATTTGGGAGTGTGCTAGTGCCTGTAGCTAATAATTTTTGTGAGGACAGAAGGAGATAAGCCAGGAAAGTGCTTAACACTCATTTATTCAGCTCTTTCTGTTGACTTATTAACAGAGCTCAATGAACAATGGTTTCCTCTTCCTCA